>NC_086251.1:61742139-61957003 GCF_021018805.1 Prinia subflava
GCCCCCAAACCCTGGGGTTTGACTGAAAATGCTCCCCGAGGATGAGCCATTCCCTCTGTGGGGTTTGACTGAAAATGCTGTGTTCTCCCCGAGGATGAGCCATTCCCTCTGGGCTCGCACTGGTGAGCTGCCACCTCCAATCCTGGGGACAGTTTTGTGTCTGTCACAAGAAAGGCATTGAGGGGCTGGAGCGTGTCCAGGGAAGGGAATGGGGCTGGGAAGGGTCTGGAGCCCCAGGAGAGGCTGAGGGAGCTGGGAAGGGGCTCAGCCTGGAGCAAAGGAGGCTCAGGGGGACCTTGTGGCTCTGCACAAGTCCCTGACAGGAGGGGACAGCCGGGGGGGTCGGGCTCTGCTCCAGGAACAGGGACAGGAGGAGAGGGAAGGCCTCAGGCTGGGCCAGGGGAGGTTTGGGTTGGATATCAGAGAAAATTTCTTCATGGAGAGGACTGTCCAGCCCTGGCCCAGCTGCCCAGGACCGTTCTGGACATCCCTGGAGGGACTGAAAAGCTGTGTGGAGGTGGCACTTGGGGACACGGGTCAGTGGTGGCCTTGGCAGTGCTGGGGGAACATTTGGGCTCCATGATCTCAGAGGACTTTTCCAACCTCAGCAATTCTCATGACTTATTTATCAGGAGGGGTGAGGGGGCACCTCCAGAGCTGCACAGAGCTGCTGCAGTCCATGGCAGCACACAGCAAACACGGGCCCAAGGCTGTGCCCAAGAGCTGCTGCTCCTCCTCCAGCCGTGCTCCCTGCAGCAGCTCAGTGCTCCTGAGGGGGTGACCTGCAGAGCATCAAACCAGACCAAACCCAACATGTGGAGAACACAAAAAGACCCAGAACCTCTTTTATTAAATCAGCACCCGGAGGGAACAGCACCAGCACCACACAGCGGCCACACACACCCCACCATTCCCCCACTTTGCTTCTGTGCAATGAAGTACTGAGAACTTGAACTGAGGTATTCAGAGCTTCCCAGAAAAACAGGGAACAGATGCCTACATGCAGAGGCCTGCCTTGTCTGTTGTTTAAGCTTAATAAAACTGAATAGCATGATTTCTCAAAAGGTCACATACACCTTTGAGGCTGGACTGGGAGAGCTGGGCTTGCTTCCATGCTGGGAATACAGCAGTGTCTACAACTCCATTTATGCAACATAAGATAAATACTAGGAAATCACATACATCTCAGCTACGTGCTGCTGTGTTTATTCCAAATCCAGCTCCAGCACCAGCTTGGGCAGCGCCTGCTGAAGGACTCGGAAGGTCTTTTCTTTCTCTCTGATCCCAGGAAGGTCACTCAGATACAAATATTCCAGGTTCCTGTAAATATTTAAAAAGAACATGGGCAACTACTGTTGAACTGCTGACAGAGAAATTGGAGGAATTATTAATTACTCATCCTCGGGCCCAGCCCAGCCACCCCTGAGCCCTGTTAGAGCAGAGCCCGGGGCAGGGGGCTCACGTACGCCAACTTGTGGAGTGCAAGGATGCCTCTGTCTGTGACATTCCCACAGGAAATGATCTTGAGCTGCTGCAGGCTCTTCTGCAGCGTGCTGGTCTCGCTGAGCCTCTGCAGACACTCGTCCTGGATGTACATGCACTTCTCCAGCTTGATGTCCGTGACGTGCTCCAGCCCATCTGCACAGGCAAAGTCAGCGTGTGCTCAGAATGAAGGTCTCAATTTAATAACTGCTCCTAAAACCACCCAGCAACACATTCCTCTAACACACAATGAATCTCCAAAGTCCCTCTGTGGTACTTCAGATTTAGGAAAAACTCGGGGTTTGAATCATTTTGGTGAGATTTCAAGAGCTTTGAAATGGGCAAGTAACAAAAAACCTACATAGTTTTGGGTAATAAACAATGACTCTGCCATAGGAAGTGCTAATGCCACAAATTCGGGGTCCCTTGCTATGAAAAAATAAACCAGCCTGTTCCCATTTTGCTTTCTGAAACATGAAACAGTTGTTTAATCTCTTTTTTAAGAGATTTAAGAGAGCTTGCCTTTCATTTGTCTTTTAAAGACATCATAAATGCCTGGAGAATGAACAGAATTACAACTTCAGAGACACCAAAATCATCTCTTGGTGCAGAAAAAAAATACTTATAGTGCTTTTTGCTACCAACTCATTGAAATTTGTGGCACTTCCTTAGAGCTCCGGCCACTTCAGGTAAAAGCTGAAGTTGCCAATGTCTTTCCACTTCATACCACACCTCCAGCAAAACCTTAGGGACTGATAAATATTTGTGAAGGGGGAGAAAAACCACAAATGATTGATCAGTATCTTGCTAAGGAAGGAGAATATGGCACCATTTCTCATATTTTTGTGAGAAATGAGCTTTACTTTTTAAAAAAAGTTTAGTAAGGGATGAAAAGGGACTCTACAGTGCCAGGTGCATAACCATAGCTGGCTGTACACTGGTTTATCATAATAACTCTTCTAATACACTTCTTTATTGCATTGATCAAATGCATATTTATGAAGATTATACGTATTTAAATATTCCTTTGAGTTCTTTTACATGCTCTGGGAATTCTTTAGCTTGGTTTGACTCTTGACTTGATGTGTAATGGTGTGGATTTGATTTTTGGGAGTTGTGTATGTTATTTTCTAATAATGTATATGCTATTTCTTTATAATGTGTAAGTAACTTTTTTTACAATGACAAATGGGGAGTTATTGATAGTCAAAGGATCACTGGCAGAAGTACCCTTCATATCTTTTTGTAATGTATTTGCGTGGTTTCTTTAACGTTATTTAACATACAGATAATTTTAGCCATTTTCACAGACTTATTTGAATCATTCTTACTGTTGTTAGCTATAAAAACAAAAACATTAGCTATTTTTGCAAAAGTTACACATTGCAATGCACAACAGTTTCCATTTTAAAATTTTGCAAAAGCTTAATATACGTTATTGCATAAACTATAATAGATGTTTATTGCACTAATATATATATGTTACACATGGCTAGGGTGTTGGCTACAAAAGCTGACAAGTTACACTATGTCAAAAACAGTTTAAAGTGATTACAAATTATATCAAAATTGTCGTGATTAATTGGCAGAAGTTAATATATAACAGTGAAAGCCAACAAGTACACAGTGATTCAGAGCATCTTGACGGAATTGAAGTGAGACCCGCGAGGAAGGAGGTGTGTACATACCCAGGTATTCAAAGCCCCTGTGCATGATGCAGGCGTCGGTGGCGCTGATGGCCTCGATCCTGTGCTGTCCCCGCGGGCCCGTGGGGAGCCCGTTGTAGTCGCGCTGCCAGCGGGGCGAGCCCTGGTAGCGCACCAGGGCCCCGCAGCGCAGCAGCCACTCGGAGGCGGCGCGGTCCGGCCCCACGGCCTGGATGCGCTCGTGGTCCACCCTGCGGGCACACGGAGCCTCAGCCCGGGCCACCGGGCACCCGAGAAACCTCACCGAAAGGTTTCTGGGAGAAATGCACATTATATAGCCCTGCGCAGATATTTACTGTGTGTGTTATGCTAGGTTGGAAAGTTAGGCTGTGTTAACTTTGGAATAGTATAGTGAATGGAGTTTTGTAATTAACATTAAGCTCTAGTAGTTAAAATAGAAGCTATGTGTGGGAGATATTCTTTTTATTAGCTCGGGAGAAGGAGAAGATAACCAGGGGGTTCTTTGCACAGAGATAACAGTTACAGAAATTAAAAATAACAGTTACAGAAAGCTCTAAATTTCCAGAGGAGAAGGATTTATGGCGTTCCTTATCTACAGAAACGAACCTCTTCAAGCCTCACTTAGACTCAGAGGCACTTGGGGATTAACAGAAAAGTTTTGACAAGTACCAGATGGATTTCTTGTTTTAAATAAAATATATGCATAATCATTAAGTGTTTTGTATATGCAGTAGATTACTCGTCTTAAAGAGTGAATTTTCTCTTAACAGGGTCCTTCTCCTGCTGACTTTGGTCCAGGGAGAGGGAACCCAACCCAAACTATATCTCTTTACTATTATTGTCTCATAAACTGTCCTACTCTAAATTGTTTAACTTTTATTATTGTATTTGTATTACTACTTTTTAATAACCATTTTTATTTTTATCAAATTTCCAAAAAAAAATCCCAAAAGCGAGTGATTGGCGTTTATTACAGTTTCATTCCCTTATCAGTCTCTACAAGGGTGAGACACTCACCTATTTCTTTGTTACAACACCTAAATGCTTTTCACCCTATTCGCTTTTGCCACACAACTCCTTTTAACACCAATCACTTACTATTTTACCCCATGTGGTCTTGCTACAATGCATCCTTCACAGTTCTAATTCTCCAAAATACCTGGTCTGTTTGCAAGGCCGTCCTTTGAAGCTTGTTTCCAGTTCAATTCCTCCCTCTCTACCCCATTTCTAAGTCTGCACGCTTTATCTCAGAGCTTGCATACAGAGGTACAAGGCTCGGTGAGCTTGAGAATCCTCTGCAAATCCATTTCTCACAGCAGGGTGAAAGGAAACCTTACCCCATCCTCTCCCCCTTTCTCCCCTCATTTCTGCCTGCTGGACAGACCTGGGGTGTGCCTCACTGCAGATGCTCCCGTGCTTTTATTTCATCGGAAAAGGAGTGATAATAATGGATAATAATGGATAATAATTGATAATAATGGATAATAACAACGCTCCACCGCAAATCCCTGGTTTAGGCACAGTCAGAGAAGGAAGGATGTGATTTACTGGAAATGATTTACGGGTAATTTTTGGATTGTGCAGTGCTTAGTCTGGCGTGAGATTTTTTAACTTCAGTGGCAGATGTTTTTTAGTAAAAAAAGAATACAAATACAACTGGACTTAACTCTCCTGACTGATTCCTTCCATGTCTGTAAGGAAAGAAACTGTGCCACTGGTTAAGGTGAATTTGGGGGCCAAAGAAGAGCAGGATTTAAGGATGGGACCCTTGTGGCCAGCCTGCCTTGGCCTCTCCAGGGAAGGGGCAGAGCACGCACCTTCCTCTGGAAGGTCACAGCTCTGGAAGGGGAAGCAGATCTGGAATGAGCCCTTGCGAATAAACAACATGCAGTCCGAGGGGAAAGAGAAGCGTTAATGACAGAAAACGCTTTCTGCAGCGTAGGGACTCGGTTGTTCTGCTTCACAAACCGCGCACAGAATTCGAGGGATCTGAAAGTTAATTATTAACCAGCGACTCACTCTTACTTGTTGAACACGGCATTCAGCCATCCCCAGAAGGCTCTACAACTGCTCGGCGGCAGCGGCGGCTTCCTCAAGAGTGTCCCCAACGCCATCATCGCCTTCTTGCAGACGGGAGAGGGGGAAAGGGCGATGTTAACCTGGAGCACCAGCAGCGGCAGGGAAGGCCGTGCCGCCGCCGAGGCCTGACGGCGCTGGGAGCCCGGCGGGGCCCGCGGCTGCAGGGGCGGCCGTCACCGCCCCCGGCGCCCAGCGGCCGAACCTTGCCCGGAGGCCGGCGCGGCGCTGCCCTGCCCGGCAGAGCGCGGCAGGAGGGGCAGGGGCGGCAGGAGGAGGAGAGGAGAGGAGGAGGAGGAGAGGGAAAGAGGAGAAGGAGGAGGAGAGCAGGACGGGCGGACGCGGCCCCGGCGCTCCCTCCGCCCCCAAGATGGCGGCGGCGCTGAGGGGCCGCGCGGGCCGGGCCGCGGCGCTGTGGCGGCTGCAGAGCCGGCGGCGCAGGTGAGGCCGGGGGCAGCGGGGCGGGCCCGCCTCGCACCGCACCTTCCCCTACCTCTGCCTCTTCCCCTACCTCTGCCTCTTCCCCTACCTCTGCCTCTTCCTCTTCCCCTGCCCTCGTCCCTGACCGTAACCTTAGCCCTGTCCCCTATCCTTTCCCCTGTCCCCTATCCTTTCCCCTCAGCCCTTCCCCTCTCTTCTTACCTCTGCTCATCCACTTCCCCCATCCCTTTCCGTATCATTTCCCCCTTCCCCTATTCCTGTTTCCTGTATCCTCTGTGTTTGCACTATCACCTTTCCCCATCCCCTTTTCCTCTCTGCTATATCCCCTATAGTCTCCATAGCCACTTCCCCTATACCCTTTAAATGCTATCCCTATCCTTTTCCCCTTTACATTATTAATCACCCTTATCCCCTTTCCTCTACCCTGTTTTCTTCTCCACTATATCCCCTTTATTCCTTACATCCCTTTCCCTGTCTCCTTTTCCTCTCCCATCTATTCCTTATATCCCCTTCCTTTATATCCCCTTCCCTTTCCCTGTCTCCTCTCCCCTCTATTCCTTATATCCCCTTCCCTTATATCCCCTTTCCCTTTCCCATCTATTCCTTATATCCCCTTCCTTTATATCCCCTTCCCTTTCTGTCTCCTTTCCCTCTGCCCTCTATTCCTTATATCCCCATCCTTTATATCCCCTTTCCCTCTCCCCTCTGTTCTTTATATCCCCTTCCCTTATATCCCCTTTCCCTTCCCATCTATTCCTTATATCCCCTTCCCTTATATCCCCTTACCTTTCCTTGTCTCCTTTTCCTCTCCCCACTATTCCATACATCCCTTCCCCTGTCCCTGTCCCTGTCCCGGGCTGTGCTGATGTCCGTGCTGCTGTCCGTCCGTGCTGCTGTCCGTCCGTGCTGCTGTCCGTCCGTGCTGTCTGTCCGTGCTGCTGTCTGTCCGTGCTGTCTGTCCGTGCTGCTGTCTGTCCGTGCTGTCTGTCCGTCCGTGCTGCTGTCCGTCCGTGCTGTCTGTCCGTGCTGTCTGTCCGTGCTGTCTGTCCGTGCTGTCTGTCCGTGCTGCTGTCCGTCCGTGCTGCTGTCCGTCCGTGCTGTCTGTCCGTGCTGTCTGTCCGTGCTGCTGTCTGTCCGTGCTGTCTGTCCGTGCTGCTGTCTGTCCGTGCTGCTGTCCGTCCGTGCTGCTGTCCGTCCGTGCTGCTGTCCGTCCGTGCTGCTGTCCGTCCGTGCTGCTGTCCGTCCGTGCTGTCTGTCCGTGCTGCTGTCCGTCCGTGCTGCTGTCCGTCCGTGCTGCTGTCCGTCCGTGCTGCTGTCTGTCCATCCGTGCTGCTGTCTGTCCGTCCGTGCTGCTGTCCGTCCGTGCTGCTGTCCGTCCGTCCGTCCGTGCTGTCTGTCTGTCCGTGCTGTCCGTCCGTGCTGTCTGTCCGTCCGTGCTGCTGTCCGTCCGTGCTGCTGTCCGTCCGTGCTGCTGTCCGTCCGTGCTGTCGTCCGTGCTGTCTGTCCGTGCTGTCTGTCCGTGCTGTCCGTCCGTGCTGTCCGTCCGTGCTGTCCGTCCGTGCTGCTGTCCGTCCGTGCTGCTGTCCGTCCGTGCTGCTGTCCGTCCGTGCTGTCGTCCGTGCTGTCTGTCCGTGCTGTCTGTCCGTGCTGTCGTCCGTGCTGTCCGTCCGTGCTGCTGTCCGTCCGTGCTGTCGTCCGTGCTGTCTGTCCGTGCTGTCCGTCCGTGCTGCTGTCCGTCCGTGCTGCTGTCCGTCCGTGCTGCTGTCCGTCCGTGCTGCTGTCCGTCCGTCCGTGCTGTCCGTCCGTCCGTGCTGTCCGTCCGTGCTGTCCGTCCGTGCTGTCCGTCCGTGCTGCTGTCTGTCCGTGCTGCTGTCTGTCCGTGCTGCTGTCTGTCCGTGCTGCTGTCTGTCTGTGCTGCTGTTTGTGCTGTCTGTCCGTGCTGCTGTCTGTCCGTGCTGCTGTCTGTCCGTGCTGTCTGTCCGTGCTGCTGTCTGTCCGTGCTGCTGTCTGTCCGTGCTGCTGTCTGTCTGTGCTGATGTCCGTGCTGCTGTCTGTCCGTGCTGTCTGTCCGTGCTGTCTGTCTGTCCGTGCTGTCTGTCTGTCCGTGCTGTCTGTCTGTCCGTGCTGCTGTCTGTCCGTGCTGCTGTCTGTCCGTGCTGCTGTCTGTCCGTGCTGCTGTCTGTCCGTGCTGCTGTCTGTCTGTGCTGTCTGTCCGTGCTGCTGTCTGTCCGTGCTGCTGTCTGTCCGTGCTGCTGTCTGTCCGTGCTGCTGTCTGTCCGTGCTGTCTGTCCGTGCTGTCTGTCCGTGCTGCTGTCTGTCCGTGCTGCTGTCTGTCCGTGCTGCTGTCTGTCCGTGCTGCTGTCTGTCTGTGCTGACGGCCGTGCCGAACCCTTCCCACAGCTCGTTCGACGTGGCCGTGGTGGGTGCGGGCATCGTGGGCCTGGCGGCGGCGCGGGAGCTCCTCCAGCGCCACCCCTCGCTGTCCTTCGCCGTGCTGGAGAAGGAGCAGGAGCCGGGTACGGAGCGGGAGACGGGACCGGCGGGGGCTGTGTCCCAGGACACGCCCCAGCACCTCCCGGGAATGTCTGTGTGCAAGGATCAGCTTTGGGAGAGCACCTGCCCTTGTTGTTGAAGGGGTGGTGGATTTCCCATCCTGGAAGTGCTCCAGGCCAGGTTGGACAGGGCTTGGAGCAGCCTGGGGTAGTGGAAGGTGTCCCTGCCCATGGAACGAGGTGATCTGTAAAGTCCTGTCCATCCCAAACCATCCTGGGGTTCTGTGATGACTCTCCCCTAACAGGGAATTTCTTCCACCCTTCTCCAAGGATGAGTCCTTCAGCAGAGAAGTGGAGTTGCCATCAGTCTGTGCTTTGCTGCTGGGACTTCAGTGGGAATTTGAAGTTAAAAGTCCTGAGCGTTGCTGCTGCGCTGTGTGCAAGCTGCAGTGTGGCTGCAGGGGCTCCAGCAGCACAGAGAGGACCAGGAGGGTGGAGAACCAGGATAAGGAGTAGTGCAGGTTGTGGAAAGGCACAGGCAGGTCCTGCATGGAGCTGGGAGAATCCCAGGGGATGGACATCAGTGATTAACTCCAAACACAACATGTGAGCCCAAAATCGTGTCTTAAATAGCTGCATCAGCCAGGCTATCAATCGCTCTTGAGATGTTCCATCAATGATACAAAATGAGTTTTTATCCCCAAGACCCTCAGCTGTGTGAGTGCCAAGCAGGAGTGACTTTTGGGCATCCACACCTTAAGAGAGAGAAGAACCTGACCAAATGACTTCAGTAAAAATGTTTGTGGTATTTTTCACCTCTATTTTATCTGTTTGCAGAGAGGAAATAGCAACCTAATCCAGTTCACAAATACTCAAAACCCTCCCAGGCCTGCTAGCATGTCCAGAGGAATTGTGGATTGCACAGATACAATGTTAGATGAGGCTTTAAGAGATGCATTTCATGGTAAAAACTGGATTTTTAAAAATTCATTTTAGCCTGTAAAACACCTTGTTCTTGAAGGGAAAACTTGATGGTTTAGGGTTTTTCTCCCCTGTTGATCCAACTTGGTGCAGCCTGGGATGGATTATCATTAACCAGGGCTGGCTGTGTCAGTGTTTCTCTAACCTTTTTAGGCCAGAGGAGGAATTAATTGTTCAGTTCTCTCACTTGATCATCTCTTATGATCCTGATTTAAGGCAGGACCTCAATTAACTTCATTTTTTCTGACAGCTGAAGTGATTAAGTGGGAACAAAAGTGTTCTAACAGTGTTTTTCTTTCTCCTTAGCCCATCACCAGAGCGGACACAACAGTGGTGTGATCCACAGTGGGATTTACTACACCCCTGGCTCCCTGAAGGCCAAGCTCTGCGTGCAGGGGGCAGCCCTGTGCTACAAGTACTGTGACCAGAAGGGAATTCCCTACAAGCAGTGTGGGAAGGTACAGGAATCCCTGGGATTCCCTGCTTTACCCTTGCACACTGAACTTGTGTGGTGTGGGTTACAGCAAACTGCATAGGCCTGGTCGTGGATTTTCTCCACACTCTCCAAGTTGCACATGATTTTGTACAAAAATGTGTGTAAGGTACATAATCCCCTCTGCCCCCAAATCATCCCTTCCTGCTGGTAACTCTCAGTTTGAGAGAAGGTTTTTCCTGGCTCTGCCTACCCACTCTTCCTGCTGTGAACCATTTTTAATTCAATGTATCTTTGGTGCAAGGTGAGAACCAGGACTGGGCAGAGTCTTCCAGGTATGGCCAGACTCAGTGAAACAGAGTTCTGTATCCATTTCCCAGTATTCCTAACACTTAATTCAGGTTTTCCAGCTCTCAGTGGGCATTGAGCTGCTGTTTCCACAGGACTCTCTATCCTAACCCCCCCAAGGTTTTAGCCCTGAGGGATAAATTTGATTTCCATGGTTTTTCTCTGTTGCGTGCTCCCTGTGCTGCCACGCTGGGCACAGGGTGGCACTGTGGGTCTGTGCAGCAGCACCCCTGAGGGGACAGCCTGCTCCAGGCTCCTGTCCTGAAGGGGCCAGCTGGAGCCTGGGGGAGGCTGCAGTTGTGTATTTTGTACCAACAGCAGGGTGGCAGTAGGAGCAGGGCAGGGACTGTCCCCTGTGCTGGCACTGCTGGGCCACCTCCAGTCCTGGGGCTGGGCTCCTCACAGCAAGGCCACACTGAGGGGCTGGAGCGTGTCCAGGGAAGGGAACGGGGCTGGGGAAGGTTCTGGAGCCCCAGGACAGGCTGGGGGAGCTGGGAAGGGGCTGGAGAATTCCTGAGGGAGCTGGGAAGGGGCTGGAGAATTCCTGAGGGAGCTGGGAAGGGGCTGGAGAATTCCTGAGGGAGCTGGGAAGGGGCTCAGCCTGGAGAAAAGGAGGTGCAGGGGGACCTTGTGGCTCTGCACAACTCCTGACAGGAGGGGACAGCTGGGGGGGTTGGGCTCTGGGAACAGGAACAGGGACAGGAGGAGAGGGAATGGCCTCAAGTTGCACCACGAAACTTTAGGTTGGATACTGGGGGAAATTCTCCATGGAAAGGTTTGTCCCAGGGCAGTGCCACCACTGGTGCCACCCATCCCTGGAGGGATTGAAAAGCTGTGTGGATGTGGCACTTGGGGACATGGGGCAGTGGTGGCCTCAGCAGTGCTGAGGGATCAGTTGGACTCTTGGAGAGCTTTTCCAACCTCAGCAATCCCATGGCACTTCCCTGGCAGTGTTCATTTCAGGGAGGGTAATGGTGAAACTTCACAAGCTTTCCCTAGAGCAGCCCCAGGCCTGGAGAGCTCCACACCTGTAAGGTGCCAGAGCTGAGCTGGCCCTGGAAGGATCCTGGTCTGTGCAAACCTGGCACGGGGAATTCACAGCCTGGCTTTATCCTCTGGGAGCTGGGAACAGACTCCTTCATTAAATGAAGTGAAACTGGAACAATTCCATTCAGACCATGTCAGAACATGTCCTCACTCTCTTATCAAGGCTCTTTGGAGTTTGTACCTCTTGGTTTGAGTTCAGTTTTACTTCTGAAAGCATCCCAGAGGTTCTTGAAATTCACATTCTCTTCTTTCACATGCAGACTTGGAGTCTCAGGGTGCTTCTGGCATATATGGTCAATTGATAGTAACTCAAACTACATTTCAGCATTTATTTTTTAATTCTCTATGATAGTGCTTCCTCAGCAACAGAATTTTATGCAATTAATGGCACCAACCATGTTTCACCCCCTGGATTCATTGTTCACTCATTCCCTACTGCTTGAGCTTGGTGCCAAACCTGCCCTGGCTCTGTTTTGCTCACTGCTGTTCCTTTTTTCCCTTTCCCAAAGCTGATTGTGGCTGTGGAACACGATGAAATTCCAAGGCTCAAAGCTCTGTATGAGAGGGGGCTGCAGAACAACGTCCCGGGGCTCAAACTCATTGGAGCCAAGGAAATCCAGGAGAAGGAGCCCTTCTGCAGGGTAAGGCCTTGCCATACTTCTGGTTAGCTTGTGAGAGCTGTTTCCTCAGGTGAAAACATCTTTTAAGTTAACACAAATATTTTTCTGGCCTTGAGATTCAAGTTCAGAAGAGCCTGAAAATTCCTTGCCATCCATAAAATGGATTTGGACCAAGGCAGTTTCAGTGCAGTTGGAGTGGTTGTTATGTAGCACTTCTCAGCCTGTTTATTTTCCCAGCAGGAGGAATGTGTGGAGTTCATGGAACACAGATTTGTTATTGATTAGTCTGTCTTTGTTTGAAAGGAAAGCCTGGCCATGAATTCCCTGTGCTGTTTTCATCTGGCAGCTTGCTCTGGTGTGGCTGTGAGACTTAGGAGTGGTTGTAGCTCCAGACAGAAATTCTCTGGAAAAGAATCTTTTTAAATCTTTTTATTTTCCCTGTAAACATTTTGGATCTGCTCCCCAAAGCATCTTTTGCATGTTCCAGATCCAGCTGAGCATGTGGGGAGACAGCAGCACTCCCTTCTCACAGCAGTGCAGATATTCCAGGTGAAATATTCCAACCTTCCCTCTTCCCCTGTGTCTCTCAAACCCTTCCAGGGACTGATGGCCCTCGATTCTCCCTACACTGGGATTGTGGATTACAAACAAGTGGCCCAGTCCTTTGCCAGAGACTTCCAGGAAGCTGGTGGGACAATCCTGACTGATTTTGAAGTGACAAACATGGAGATGGCCAAAGAAAGTTCTCCAGAAAGTGAAGATGGTAAGGCTGGATTTTATTTTGCCTTCCATTTACTGCAAAGATTTTGTTCCAAACACAATTGTTTTAACTGGAATGACATTTCTGAATTTTTCTGTCTCCTAGAGATGAGAAAAAAGGCAAAATTATCTTAGTGAGAGTATTCAGCAAACTCACTTGGGGTTTTTTTGCAGGCAGGTCACCCCTCAGCTGAAACATTTAAAACTGATGGGAGAAAGTGAGAGTAAAATGGAGAAATAAAAGTTGTTCTCTCCTGTTAAAATCAGATTTATCTCAATCTTACATGTTTATTCTTGTGGCAGTGATTTTCCTTGTCCTGAAGGCAGATTGGATCTGTGCTGGCACACAGAGGGAAGAATAAAACCCCTATTAATTAATAAATACAGTCATGTCCAACAACATTAATTATGACAACACTAGTTCTTCATAGCTTGGAAGATATTCCAGAGGAAAATTCCTTCCTGCTGACAAGCTGCTTGTTCTGTCAGTTCTCTGTTACTTGTTTGAGTAATTCCTTCTCTTGTCTAATTCCATTTCAGGACTGAAATACCCAGTCATTGTTAGGAACAAAAAGGTAAGAGTGAAAAAGCTGGTTTAATTCCTTCCAGGAAGCTGCTTCTCCTTTTCTTAAGATTTTTTTTTTTCTGGTGGATGAATCATCTCCAAAAAAGGTTAAAAAGCTGCTATTCAGCAACATGAGCAGTTTGATAAAACAACTGCAATCAGTTCTTAACAATGAGGATGCTCACATTAATAATAATAATAATCATGTAAAATAATAAACTGTAACTTTCTGCTGCCTAATGTTTAACATCCCTTATCTGCTTTATTTGCACAATCTGATGCTTGTGCTTCCAAGAACTCCTTTTGTGACTTGTTCATTTGGTGACAAACACCAATTTTCATGTTTACTTTTGGGCTCTGGCATCCATAAAATGATAAGAAGACTAACATAATAAAATGAATGTTTTATTATCCTTTATCATCAGCACTGCTGCAGTAAAGCAGGTGCATGAAAGATGCTGTTCCTGCAGCTCAGGAACTGTGGTTGTGACCCCTTCACCTTCAGGAGGGAATATCTGGAACAAAAACAACCTCACAACCCCTCTGGTAGTTTTTAAATTCAGTTCTGCTGCTGTTTTTTCTCCTATTTTTTGCTCTTTCGTTAAAAAGTAGCTTCCAAAATCTGTAAAGATTTTTCCACCAGATAATGGGATTTTTTACCACGCAAATATTTTTCAGTTGAAGAAAAATAAAAACCTCATAGTATTTAAAAACAGATACTGTGAGCTAAATAAGTAGATGATAGTTTTTGATATTTTAAAGTGTGTTTATTTAGATGGTAAGGTGTTTAATATTTAGCAGCTCTCCATACCTGTGTGCTGGCAATTTGTGCAGCTGCTCCCAAAATCAGCGAACAGCCTTATTTAACTTACCTAAATAAATGCCTGTGGGGTTTCTGTGGGTGTTTTTCAGTAGCTACGTTGACTCTGGATGTGTTTTTTGTTCCCCACAGGGTGAAGAAGTCTCCTGTGGGCACATTCTGACCTGTGCAGGGCTCCACTCCGACCGCCTGTCCGAGATCAGCGGCTGCAGCCCCGAGCCCCGCATCGTCCCCTTCCGCGGGGATTACTTGGTGCTAAAGCCAGAAAAGTCTTACCTGGTGAAAGGAAACATTTATCCAGTGCGTACCCCTGCTTTGGCTGTCACACTGGGCCCCAGGAGCTGCTAAAAGTGCAGAAAAAAGGGAAAATTCCCTGGTTGTTTCTGTCAGACAGCGATGCCCACGCGTGGCTGGGGGTTCGGTTGGGTTGTGACAGGGCAGCTGGGATTTTGTGAATTTTTGAGGAAAACATGAAAGTACCACGTGGGAAGTTATTGCCAGTTGCTTTGTTTTGTTTATGGTTTTAGTTTTGGTTGGTTTTTCTTTTTTTTTTTCTTAATAGAGAAAAGATGGAATATCACATTGCCACATATCCAGAAAACTCTAAATTATTTCTGTATGTCCTAAAATAAATCTGTAGGCAGGATTCAGAAGTCAGGGAGAGATGACAGGTAATTATTATTTATTATTTAAATAATTATAACAGTCCTGTTTAATCTCTTTATTGATAATCTGAGCAAAGGGGTTGACTGTACCCTCAGGAAATTCACAGATGACACTGGAGCTCTTTTCCAACCTCAGTGATTCTGGGATAAATTATTGATGAGGGGTTTAATCTTTTGTGCTAACACCCAGCACTCAGATTTAGGTATTTTCCTCTCAACTTTACTTTAGAATTTGCTGATTTTGTCATTAAAAAAAAAAATTACCACCTAATATATTCAAATAATGGGATGAAGAGGAGCAATCCCAGACAGAAAATGGAGTTAGAGAGCGAGTGGAGAGAGTTCCTAGGGCAGCATTTTAGCTAATTCTCTTCATTTAAATACTGATTTTCTGAATATGAGCTTAGCTTTGCCTGCTAAATACTGGATCTTGGGGAAAATTAGAATGCTGTTTGTCTGATCTCACCTGGGAATGATTCAGGATCCTGGCGTGGGATGGGAGGGAGGAACACAAAGAACATGCAGATATTTATTATTAGCTTTAACCAGGCCTGCTAAGTTCAGGCTGTTTTGTACACACAGTAATGGTTTCTAATATTTTGTATTCTATTTTATTGCAGTATAATTGCTGCTGGTGAATAACATCAGGGTGTCATTGGTTGTGTTGTGGGTTGATTTATATCCTGATAAATCCTGTGGACTTCTTTTTTCCCCTTGTTATTTGTTTTCCTTTTCCCTAAAATTCAGCTGTAGCTGGCCCTGCTCTGTTCTCCAGTGTTTTAATTAATACATGCCACCACTGCACAATTAACAAGCAACAAAACCAGCTCAGAGCCAATCCTGAGTTCTGTGATTCGGAGTTTTGTGGCTGTGGTTGGGAATGAAATGGCAAATTTGCTGTTTGTAGGAGCTCTGCTCACTCCTGTGTCCCATTTCAGGTTCCCAATCCCCGTTTCCCGTTCCTGGGAGTGCATTTCACACCCAGGATGGATGGCAGTGTCTGGCTTGGCCCCAATGCAGTGCTGGCCTGTAAGAGAGAGGGCTACAAACTCTTGGACTTCAGCCCTGCAGACTTTTTAGATGCTGTGACCTACAGGTAATGCCTCGTGTTTGTGTCTGCTGAGTGCTCTTGTTGAAGTGGGAGCTGTGGGAGCCACTTCCTGCCCCAAATCCTGCTTTTCCCACATTCCTGCTGTGTTTAAGGACAGTTGTGCTGATAGGGGTGGACTTCCCCAAGACATTTGACTTTGTGTGGTTTGAATTTTTTCCCAGGACATGTCTCAGCCAGTCTGGGAGTGTGGCTGCTGGTTGGGAGGTGGTGGTGGAGCTCTTCCAGGGTGGTCTTGGTCCACTGGGATAATTTAATCAACTTAGCAACATCATTAAATACCTGCAGAGGGTGCTGGGAGGAGAGCAAGGCTGGGAGAGCTGGGAATGTTCCTCTGGAGAGGAGAAGGCTCCAGGGAGAGCTCAGAGCCCCTGCCAGGGCCTGAAGGGGGGACAAGGAGGGACAGGACATGGGGAATGGCTTCCACTGCCAGAGGGCAGGGATGGGTGGGAGATTGGGAATTGGGAATTCGTGGCTGGGAGGGTGGGGAAACCCTGGAACAGAATTCCCAGAGCAGCTGTGGCTGCCCCTGGATCCCTGGCAGTGCCCAAGGCCAGGCTGGACAGGGCTTGGAGCAGCCTGGGACAGTGGGAGGTGTCCCTGCCCAAGTTGCTCCAAGCCCCATCCAACATGGCCTGGAACACTTCCAGGACTGGAATTCAGAGTTAATTCAATGCCACAGCTCTATGAGCAAGGTCTGTTGAAGCAGACAAGGGCAAACATGTATTTCTCAAATATAAAGCATGATATCATTCCTGATTTTGGGAATAGGAGCTTGTGCCCTGCAGTTGCATTTGCTGCCTTCTTCAGCAGCTGCACCTGGTGCATTTTGAGGCAGATTTTCCCTCACTGCAGTTGTTTCTCCCCGTGCAGAGGGCTGTGGAAGCTGGTGCTGAGGAACATGTCCTACGGCCTGGGGGAGCTGTACAGAGCCTTTTCCCTCAGTGCCCAGGTGAGGCAGCTGCAGAAGTTCATCCCTGAGGTCACCACCAAGGATGTTCTCAGGTAAAAGAAACTTCTTCTGGTTGGGAAATCTCATATTTGAACAGCAGAAAACATGGCAGGGGGTTAGGCCCTTCCTCCACCAAACTGTGATACCAAAACCTGGAGCTCCTCAGTCCAGAGGAGGCACCAGGATGATCACAGGGATGGAGCAGCTCTGCTGGGAGGAAAGGCTGAGAGTTTGGGGATTGTTCAGCCTGGAGAAGAGAAGCTTTGGGGTGACCTCGTTGTGGCCTTGCAGTACTTGAAGAGAACGAGCAGAAAGATGGGGAGGGATTGACAGGGACTTGGAGGGGCAGGACAAGGGGGAACGGCCTGAAACTGGGAGAGGATGGGTTTAGATGGGATATTGGGAAGGAATTCCTGGCTGGGAGGGTGAGGAGGCCCTGGCACAGGGTGTCCAGAGCAGCTGTGGCTGCCCCTGGATCCCTGGAAGTGTCCAAGGCCAGGCTGGACAGGGCTTGGAGCAGCCTGGGATAGTGGGAGCTGTCCCTGCCCGTGGAATGGGGTGGGCTTTAAGGTCAGAGGTTGGACTTGATGGTCTGGGAGGTCTTTTCCCACCTCAGTGACCCCATGGCTGTCAGATCCCCCCCTCTGCCTCCTGAGTGTCAAACCTCCCCCAGAAGGTTCTGTCTCCACTCTCTGTCTCCCCTCCCTGGACTCCTTCTCTCGGGAATCGATTTCCCGACCCGCGACAGCGTTTTCCTCCTGCTGCCTGCCTCCCCTTGCCTTTGCAGGGGTCCCTCTGGCGTGAGAGCCCAGGCCCTGGACAGCGAGGGGAACTTGGTGGATGATTTTGTTTTCGACGGAGGCGCGGGGGCCGCGGGGAGCCGCATCCTGCACGTCAGGAACGCGCCTTCCCCCGCCGCCACCTCCGCGCTGGCCATCGCCGCCGCCATCGCCGACGAGGCCGAACGGCGCTTCCAGCTCTGAGCGCCTCTGGAACGGGGCACTGCTCCTGGGGACATGGAGCCAGCACGGCTGGGAAGGTGGATTTGCAGACAGAGACCCCAAACAGCCTGGGGAATGTTCTCACAGCTCCTTGAGCAAGTTGGATTTGCAGACAGAGACCCCAAACAGCCTGGGGAACATCCTCTGCACACAGCTCCAGCATCGCGCCCTGGCACGGCGAGGAAGGTTTGGCCACCCGGGCAGGAGCAGCCGTGGGAGGGTCTCCAGCCACAGGCAGAGCCCTGCTGGGATCATGCCCGTGGATTTCCCATCCTGTGCTCCCATCCCTCCTCAGAGGGGTCTGGAAAGCCACAGACATGGCTCTCTGTGTGCTCTGATTCCATTTAAATCAGTCTGCAGTCCTCTAGATTACCTGGAAGTAATGGAATAGAGGGATAAGCCCTGCTTAAGGGCCCTGCTGATATGGAATTAAAGGCTTTATCAGAGATTGAGAACAATATTCAGAGCCTTCAACGTGAATGTAGAGCACTTCACAGAAAAATAAGCTTAAAGAGGATTACCAAACCCAAGTCAATTTAGATCTGCAATTCAGATACTCTGTCTGATCGCTGTCTCTATTTTTTATAGGGCAGAAATGAAAATATGGATATAAACAATCACTTTTTATTTCATTTACAGCTGGGAAATCAGCGCTGATCAGAAACTTCATCAGTGGGTTTGGGTTTCTTCCTACCTTTGAATGCTGGAAATGCAAAAGGAGCTGATCTTTGTCCAGCCAGTTGAGCAATCCAGGGAAAACGGTCTTTGGAACAGGGAATGTGAAAGGAGGGAAGCTCCAGAAACCTGCCTTGAGTCATGTTTGATACTGCTTCCCTTGGAGCCTGAGCAGGGATGAGTCAGGAGAGTTTCCCATTTTCCTGAGCACGGGAGGAGCTCAGACAGTGCTGGTGACTCCTCTGAGCTCCACTGGTGCCTGATTTTTATCAGAGATCCTCCTAGAGGTGTCTGTGTGTCTGTGTGCTCTAAACTCAGAGCTGAGGATCTGGGAGTGTCCTGCAGAACTGCTGTCACGCAGAATTTTGTGGCCTCGGGGACAAAGTATTGAAGATTTTATAGCAGAGGCTCACAGGGTGTTGGGTAACAGATAACTGTGGGGAGTTGGTACCAGAAAATTTGAGCTGGATTTTGTCCTTAAAAAGTTCTTTTCTGAGCCCCTCTGATGGGGTTAGCACAGGAGGGCAGCTGTGAGGCTGATTTTACTGTACAGATTGGAGACACTTTTTTGAGGGGAAAAAAGGGCTTAACCTGTCTTTTAAAAAAAACCCTTTATTTTTCCTTAATTTTTTCTCCTGGTAAAATCTACTTTACCAACAAATTGCTGGAAATTCAAATAACAACCCTTTCAGAGCAAAGTTTCAGTCACTTTAGGCAGAGCTTCAGCTGTTCCAACTCTTCCAGTGCCACGGGGCAGTGTAAAACTTCCCACAGTGGAACAATCCTGTCTTCCCTCCCTGCCAGAAGTGTTGCCTATCAACAGTAAATCCTACAAAAGGATTGCACAAGCCACTTCCTCCCACACGGGGTGTGGCCCTGACATGTATTAACAGAATAAAGAACATTAAAATGCAAAGCAGACAGAGACCAGGGGGACTCCTAAGTCAGCATTTCCCTGTGCTGCCTGCGGTGCTTTTTCCTCTCAGGTGGTGATTGTCTGGGGGTAAAGTTTATTTGAAACTTAAATTATGAACATTGTAGCATTCTGTGAAAAAGAAATCTTTTCAGAGATAAAATTTTTACACTTTTGTTATAAAAATAACTTCAGAGATCATGATATCAGGGTTTCAGGCAGCAATCCTGTTGCTTACAAAGTGTGAAAATGGTTTAATTTATTTTCCAAATAACCTCACTTTGATGATTTCATAAACGTGCCTTTTATGATTAAAATAGTGTGGTGGGGTTTTTTTAACTGCTGTGTATTTCTCCTGACTCAGAGACAAGTTTCACTGGAATTTGCAAATTCTCAGCTGAATTAGGCAGGATATCACTCTGTGTAACAGGAATTACCTCAGGAGGGGGACACATGACCAAACTTGTCTCCCTAAATTATCTTATCTGTGCTTCTCACACCTCCCAGCTTCTCCTCACTCGACAGGGCTGCTCCTAAGGCTGATCCGGGCCTGTTGTGGCAGGTGGGATGAGAATTCCTGAAACCCTGAATAAATGTTTGGACAAACACACTCTGTTCCCCAAAAGTGTCACAGAATCGTAGAACCCCAGACTGCTTTGGGTTGGGAAGGACCTTAAATCCCAGCCCATTCCAGCCCTCCCACTATCCCAGGCTGCTCCAAACTCTGTCCAGCCTGGCCTTGGACACCCACAGGGAACAATTTCTTCCAATATCCCATTTATACCAGTCCCAGCAAGGTCACCCCAAACCCTGGAAGGAGTGGGAACTGTGGCTCTGTGGGTTGTGCCACCATTATCCCATTATTACTTTTTCTTTTTGCTCACAGTTTGGGTTTGAGGAACAAGTGTCTTCCCACAGAAATAAATATTTTGTTGGGAACATCCTGGGCTCTGGTGTGGCAGGAAGGTCGAGCCACAGAGCAGAAGGAGCAGTTTCTGCCTCTGGGAGCATCAGGCTCCTCCAGGAAATCTGTTACAGAGAAAGATCATGGTTTTACTGGCAGGAAGGCACATTTAATTTATCCATTTTGGTTTAATTTATCCATTCCCTCTGTGGACAAGTCTTAAAATGGGGAGTGGACGGAATATAAGGTGTGAGATTTGAATATAATGCTGTCAGGAGGGAAATGAGGGAAAATTTGCCTGGATTTGGGTGATCAGTGGGTGAAGGGAATGGTGGCAGTGGTGATCTCTGGAGCAGAGAGGGAGACTGCCTCCAGAAAGGGAGAGAAACTCCTTCCAGGCATGGAGAGAAACTGCTGGCAGGTAGGAAAACATCCTCCAAAGAGGGAGGAAAGCTGCCTCCAGGTTGGGATGGAAACAAACTCTGGGTTGGGAGAAGAACATCCTCCAGCTGGAGAGGAAAACAGGCTCTAGGCTGTGAGAAAAATTGCCTCGAGGCAGGGAAAAGAGTCTACAGGTAGGAAACAGGCTCCAAGCAGGGAGAGAAACTCCTTCCAGGAAAGAAAAGAGTCTCTAAATAGGGAGGAAAATGCCTCCAAACAGGGAGCAGAGGAAAATTCAGGTAAGAATAGGAACAGCCTCCAGGTAGGAAGAGGAACATCATCGAGGCAAGAAGAGGCAGGATAAAACACAGCTTAAGGGTAGGGAAATAGCGTCCAGGAAAGAAGAATAAAACAGCCTCTGGGGAGGAACAGCCCCTGGGCAGGGATGGGAGCTGCCTGCAGGGAGGGAGGGAAAGAGCCTTCAGAAAAACTGCTTCCAGGTAGGGAAATATCCCCTAGGTAGGGAAATACCCCCTAGGTGAGGAAACATCCTCCAAGCAGGGAAATATCCCCTAGGTAAGGAAATCTCCTCTAGGTGAGGAAACATCCTCTGGGCAGGGAAACCTCCTCAAGACAAGGGAATCTCCCCTAGGCAAGGAAACATCCTCTGGGTAGGGAAATACCTCCTAGGTAGGGAATTACCCTCTAGGTAAGGAAACACCCCCCGGCCAGGGAAATCTCCCCTGGGTAAGGAAACATCCCCTAAGCAGGGAAATCTTCCTGCCCGCCGCTCGGTGCCCGCAGTTCGGAGCCCTCAGCTCGGTGCCCTCAGCTCGGTGCCCGCAGTTCGGAGCCCTCAGCTCGGTGCCCTCAGCTCCGTGCCCTCAGCTCGGTGCCCGCAGTTCGGTGCCCGCAGCTCGGTGCCCTCAGCTCGGTGCCCGCAGTTCGGAGCCCTCAGCTCGGAGCCCTCAGCTCGGTGCCCGCTCCGTGCCCTCAGCTCGGTGCCCTCAGTTCGGAGCCCGCAGTTCGGAGCCCTCAGCTCGGTGCCCTCAGCTCGGTGCCCGCAGTTCGGAGCCCTCAGCTCGGTGCCCTCAGCTCGGTGCCCGCAGTTCGGAGCCCTCAGCTCGGTGCCCTCAGCTCGGTGCCCGCTCCGTGCCCGCAGTTCGGTGCCCGCAGTTCGGAGCCCTCAGCTCCGTGCCCTCAGCTCGGTGCCCTCAGTTCGGTGCCCGCAGTTCGGAGCCCTCAGCTCGGTGCCCTCAGCTCGGTGCCCGCAGTTCGCGGCGCTGCCCGCAGGGGGCGCGCGGGGCGGGCGGCGCAGGCGCGCAGGGCGGCGGCCGCGGGCGGCGGCGGCAGCGGGGCCGCAGCGAGCGGGGCCCGGCCCGGCCCGTCCCGACCCCCGCCCGGCGCCTCCCCGCGCCCCGAGCGGCCCCGCCGAGCCCCGAGCGGCCCCGCCGAGCCATGGCGGCCCGGCCGGGCGGGTGAGCAGCGACACCGCGGCGGCACGGCCCCGATGCGGAGCGGCCGCCATGCAGCCGCCGCCGCAGCCCTACGAGTTCCTGGGCGAGGAGAACGGCCCGAAATGGCGCGGCCTCTTCGTGCCCGCCCTGCGCAAGGTCAGTCCCGGCGGCGAGCGGCGGCACCTGCTCGGAGCCTGCCCCGCGTCCCGGCGCTCCGGGCAGGTGGAGCCCCGGCCCCCGCCCTGCCCTGGGGCAGCGCCGGGAGGGCCCCGAGCCCCCCGCGCCTCCTCAGGGGCCGCTGCGTGCGGGGATGCTGCGGACCCGGCCGGCGCTGTTTTCTCTGTCGCCCGCTCTCGCTAAACTTCGCTCTCCGCTTTCATTGGGGCTCTCGCTTGCAGGGATGGATATCCCAGATTGGTTTGGCTTGGAAGGGATCTTAAATCTCGTCTCGTTCCGAATCCCTGCCATGGCAGGGACACCTTTCGCTGTCCCAGGCTGCTGCAAGCCCCGTCCAGCCTGGCCTTGGGCACTGCCAGGGGTCCAG
Source organism: Prinia subflava (assembly GCF_021018805.1). Taxonomy (NCBI): domain Eukaryota; kingdom Metazoa; phylum Chordata; class Aves; order Passeriformes; family Cisticolidae; genus Prinia; species Prinia subflava. Next base: position 61,764,471 of record NC_086251.1, read on the forward strand.
GGGCAGCCACAGCTGCTCTGGGCACCCTGATAACGTTGTTGGTGTGCAAAGGAATGGCATCCTTCATCCCCTCCTTCATCCCTCCCTTCATCCCTTCCTTCATCCCCTCCTTCATCCCTTCCTTCACCCCTTCCTTCACCCCTTCCTTCATCCCCTTCCTTCATCCCCTTCTTTCACCCCTTCCTTCATCCCCTTCCTTCATCCCCTTCTTTCATCCCTTCCTTCATCCCCTCCTTCCTCCCCTCCCCAGGCCATTTCTCCTGACAGCTTTTCCAGGCTCTTTCCCGGGTTCCTTCCCGGGGCGCTCACCCGCGGTGTTGGTGGCCCTCAGGTGACACCTGTGAGAGCAGCCGGGGAAAAGCCCCCCTGTGACAGGTCTGAGAGAAGCCGTGTGGGAAAGCTCACAGAGGGTAAATCTGTGTTTTTGGGATGTGCCTGCACAGCAGGGAAGCTCCAGCCCACCCCCCCTTCCACAGGACACCCCCAGTAGTGGAAGGACTGGGTTAAACTGAGGCTGAGGGGAGCAGTGCCCTGCTCCGTGTCATTTGCAAAAACTGAGGATTTTATTCCATAATTCTGACCATAATTACCTGCTGATCTGCATCTCTGGTGCTGGGCAGGACTGCCATACAAGTACTTTATGCAGTGGTGAGTGCTTTGTCTCTTTTTCCCAAGAATGGATGTAGTGATGCTCTTGGACAATGATTCTCCATTTTTGTTTCTTTTTTTTTTAATAGAATAAAAGACTTGCATTTGTTTTGGGTGCCTGTCTAAGTAGTCTTGTGGCTGACATAGAAACCACTAATTGCCTGTCTGAAGAATCCTGGATTTTCTGCTCTTTACTCTCAAATCTTCTCCACACAGAAGCTGCTTTCCAGTGTCTTAGAGAGTCCCAGGCTGTTCTTTTCCTGATCTCTCTGGAATCTGACCTAAAGCAGCCCCTTAACACCAACCAGCATCTGCCCAGACGTGAGGTACAGCTGCAAAAAGGCTCCCTTAAAATTTACAGGTGTTTTCATCACCCTGAAATACAGATACTGCCAAAGTTGGTGGATTCATGCTGCTTTACCAATTCTTTCTATTTGTGCATTTGGTTCTGGAGAAAAGAGCAGCAATTTTAACTTTCTCAAGCAGAGGAAACAGGGTTGTGATGCCAGTGGCTGCCTGTAAAAATGTGGATTTGCTTGTAGCCAGGTTTTTTCTCCCTGGGAAAGCTCCTTGTCTGCAGGACCCACCCTGGAGCATGAGGCAATCGGGCTGTAATGTGCATTTCTGGTGTGAACACACAGTATCAGTGAGTCAACCCAAACTGTATCATTGGCAGGCTGCTGGGGAAGCCTCTCCAGTTTGAACACATTTAAAAGAGACCCCGTAAAATAAAATAAGCACTGGAGATCTTAAAACGAGCAGGAGATCATCCAAAAGAACTATTCCATTATTTCTAGGGGAGCTGAAGAACGTGGCACTGAATCCCAGAGTGTGAAAGCCTCCGATTTTGTGTTAATTACCCACTTCATTAAACATCATCACTGCTGTTTGCAGGTAGTTTGTGATTTTGTCCTGAAGAGGTTTAAAAATCCACTTGTTGGCCAGCTGAGATGTGATTTTCCCAAGCAGGTTGCTTTGTGATGGAAACTTTAAAGAAAGTTTAGTATTTTTTTAGTTAAACACCTGGAAGAGAGGGGTTTTTTAACTCTTAAGCTGTGCTTTTAGTATCCTGGACCTTATTTCCCATTCCTGAAAGCTTTTCCTTTAAATGATCACTTCTTGAAGGAGAGAAACAGAAAGCAGAAGCAGAAATAGAAGGTGGATTTTGGTTTTCTTTTTGAAGTGTGAAAAATACTTCATTCTAAAATGCACAAAGATGTGGGGCTGGATAAGGAGCCCATGTAGTTCACTAACAATAAAGAATATTTCTTTATTGCTGGGATTTTAAATCCACAACATGCTTTGAAGAGCTCCAGTCTCTTTATTATGCCCTCAGCAAGTTCAAGGCGACTTCTTTTTTTCAAACCACTTTTAAACTCTTGCTTTACTTTAATTCTATGCAGTGGACACTTAAAAATGGTCAAACACATCAGTTCTTACTTTAATACATGAAAAAAGATGAGAATCTGTCATTTGAACAATATTTTATATGAATTTATACTCTTTGAGATTAGTAGAGAGTGCCAAATTTTACCTTAGAGTGGGAGTCTTTTTAGGAAAAAATCAAAGCTAAGTGGTAAAACATCTTTAAACCATATTTTATGTATTTATATGCCCACATTCCTTAGCATTGACACCTGGGAATCTTTTAGGTTGGAAAATTAAAAGCAGTTTCATGTATTGCCTCTGTTCCAGCTGGGAGATGGACAAGCACGTCCTTGCAAAATAATTCTCTTAAAATAAATAAAACACTTTCTTTTCTTCTGCTGCTGTGCTGGAAATCTCAGCAGGGAGTGAGGGTAATTCGATATAAAAGTCCTTCCAAAGTAAATGAATCAGAAGAAAACAATATTTTTATGTGATCACTGAGGTTTAATGACTTGAGCTGGTAAATCACCTCAAACAGATCCTGGTAAAGGCTTTTAACCTGGGAGCTGATTTTTAGTGATTTAGGAATCCCAGTTTGTCACTGAATAACTCGGGGAGTGCAGAGGGAGCTGCTGCAGCAGGAATCCAGAGGGTTTGGGTCTGTGGGATGTGACCCTTGGGGAATGCTTCTCTTGGGGGCTCTCCTTGGGATTGGGATTTCTCCTGTGCTGCTGGAGGGTTTTGCTCTCTGCATTTTTCATTTCTCCACATGGAGAAATGAAAAATGGTTTTGGTTTGTTTGGCCTTTGCTGGGGGGGATGTCAAATGGTGAAACCCTTTTCTAAAGCTACATTTTGATTTTGGTACCACCTTTCCTAGATCCAGTGCCAGAGCTTGTCCTTGCTGAATTCCAGATGGAACTGCCCGGGTTTGAATTCTTTTGCAGGTTGATACTGGGATTCCAGTCCTGTGGGAATTATTGAATGGGTTTCCACTCCTGTGGGAATTATTTTGCAGGTTGATACTGGGATTCCACTCCTGTATTAATTATTTTGCAGGTTGATGCTGGCATTTCAGTCCTGTATGAATTCCTTTGCAGGTTGATGCTGGGATTTCAGTCCTGTGGGAATTATTGAATAAGATTCCACTCCTGTGGGAATTATTTTGCAGGTTGATGCTGGGATTTCAGTCCTGTATGAATTCCTGAACAAGATTCCACTGCTGTGGGAATTTCAGAGGCAGCAGCTGAGTGTGTCACTCCCTCCAGCCCACTGGAGGTCCCAGTTTTAATATCCTGGATGTGTGTTGCACAAAAGGTTTTTGGGAATTGTAGTTGAAAAATTCATTTGTACCAAATACATTCCATTGTTTCTTGGAATAAACTTCTGTTCCAGGCATTTGGAACAGGTTTTTAAAATAAACCAGGTGGCCCCATAGAATGTGTATTTGTGAAAATAGCGAGGAATGTGTTGTTAGATTTATAGATATGGATTTATTCACCTTAAAATATTCAGTGTGTCCTGAGCTTACAGTTTACAGGGGCCTGGAGGGACAGGACACAGGGAATGGCTCCCACTGCCAGAGGGCAGGGCTGGATGGGAGATTGGGAATTGGGAATTCCTGGCTGGGCTGGGATTCCCAGATTTCCTGTGGCTGCCCCTGGATCCCTGGCAGTGCCCAAGGCCAGCCTGGGACAGTGGGAGGTGTCCCTGCCATGGCAGTGGTGGCACTGGATGAGTTGAAATCCCTTCAACCCAAACCATTCCAGGATTCCATAATTATCATTTGTTTTCCTGCAAATCCCCTGGCACATTCAGAATGTATTTGTGTAAACAAGAGCTGTGTGTTCAGTTGCTTTGCTCTTTGATTTTTCTAAGTTCAGGAGCATCTCCCAGGGGTTCCTGTTTTGGGTTTTCTCCAGGATCCACCAGCCCATCCTGTCAAACAGTTAAACCCAGGGCTGTGCAGCACCACATGTCGGGATAATCCTGGCACGGGGCACTATTTGCATTTTCTAAAACAATTCCACCATTGCTCTGGACCACTCATCAAATTTCTAGAGCATGACTAAAGGGTTTATTCTTAGCAAATGTTGCATAGACAGATAGAAAAGACCATTTTGAGGGCTTTTTTTGGAGTTTACATTAGTTCAGTGCTTCTGTATTTTAAAACACGTGGGAGTTACTCTGTTGTGGTGTGTGAGGCTGCAGGGTTGGGGTTAAGGTCAGGAGGTGCAGGGGTGTCCAGCTTTATTCCATGCATGTTTTCCATGGCAGGATCAGGCTCCCCTTGGGCTAGAATTATTTAATGTATTTTAGCCTCATTATAATGGATTATTATTTAAAGCAGTCTAATTTCATTAGCATCTATTATTATTTAATGCATTATAATACCAACAGGAAAGTTGCTCCTTAAGAAGTTTTAAAATAATGGTTACATTTAGGTTTGAAATCTCTTAGGTCATTTAGCTTCTCATAAATATATCTATTTGAGCTCAGAAGCCTGGACCTTTGCACACTTGCAGTTGCTCCATACATGAATTTGAGTGACTTGGGCTAGTGGAAGGTGTCCCTGCCTTTGGATCTGGAATATGATGGGCTTTAAGATCCATTCCAACCCAAACCAGCCTGGGATTCTGTGGATGCATCAGCCTGGAACCAAAGGGGGCTGATCCTTTCACTTAAATCTTATTATTTTCACGCTTTGTTTTGTTTTTACAAAGTTCCTGACACAGGAATCTGTGGTTGGCAAACAGTGACAGGAGAGTTTTTTGCAGGCACTGGTGTGAGCTGAGGGTGGATTTTCAATCCCAGGTGTTCAACAGGAACGCTGGGATTTCACTTGGCAGCTGCAGCACAAGGAACACTTCCTACCTGTGTTGTTCAAGTGGAAATGAGTGGAATCTGTATTTGCCTTGGCTTGGGGAACGGGCACAGGAATTAAAAACCACCATTGGCTGCTGTGATTCACCCCATTGTGGTGCCTTTATCCCCTCAGCACTGGGCTCCATCCCAATCCCAGTCCCAATCCCAATCCCAGTCCCAATCCCAGTCCTGTGTGTGCTTTTCCCATCTTCTCATCCCACCTCACCTCCTGCAGCATCTCCTGCCCACCTCCTCCTGCCTTCCCTGGTTTCTCACCTCTCTCTGTGCCCAGCCTTATCTGATCTCCTGCAGAGGAGCTGTGCAGGCTGGTGTTTGCTTTTTTAATTCCCTCACTGATTCCCTCTGTGCCAGCCTTTCCCACGAGTGCTTCCAGAGCGTTCCTCATGTGGGAAACGTGCCTTTCCTGCATCCCTGGCCTCCCTTCTCCCTGATATTTTAATGTCATCCCAACAACCTGTTGGGTCATGGAGGAATTGCTCTGAGGGCCTGCACTGTCCCCAGGTTATGGGAATTGTTCCCTGGGAGGGTGGGCAGTGCCCAGAGCAGCTGTGGCTGCCCCTGGATCCCTGGAAGTGTCCAAGGCCAGGCTGGACAGGGCTTGGAGCAGCCTGGGACAGTGGAAAATGTCCCTGCCATGGCAGGGGATTGGAGTGAAATGGGATTTAAGCTCCCTTCCAACCCAAACCATCCTGTGATTCAAATTCCAGGTCTGATAATTCAATCTTCCTCACTGAACCGTTCTCCTTGGGATGTAAAAAGTGGGGAGGGGGAGCCCAGGAGTGCTGAATGCAGAGCCCAGAGCAGCTCTCAGCTCCGTGGGGAAGAGTTTTGGAGAATTGGGAGCTGCCAGTGTTAATTCAGATGAGGGCACAGCCACCTCCACGCTGGCCGTGGTGTTCCCCTCCCCTATCACAGGGCTCCCTCAGGCTTTATCTCAATTTAAACAAAGCATTTTATGTGGATGGATAAAATCCAAACACTTAATTTTCTGTCAGGTTTGCAGATTAAAATGTTTATATAGTTTGTGTGCATGTAAACAAACCCACATTTTAGCTTCTCCTTGACTGTATATAAAGGGAAACAACAATTAACTGGAGAAAGAAGAATTTGTCTGTATTTGTGTCATTATTAATGGCTTTTTTTTTCCCTGTGGGCACCAAGCAGCTTTCCCAGGAGGTTTTAGGACAGTCTTTGATGCTGTTTCAGAGTCAGATCCTGTCTGTACCACCCATCATTCCTGCTTTGATTCATCCTCCCCTCAACTAGAATACACTGTAGAAGATTATTTAAAGAGCTAAAGATGGAAAAAAAAATCACATTTACACCAGAGTGGTGGTGTAAGATAATTTTTAATACCCCTGCACAGTCTGTTGAGGGATAATTTTATTTGGCTAACCATGCTTCAAGTTTTTTTTCAGTATAAAAAGCCAAATGCTGTATGTAGATAAAAATTCTCTTTTACTTGAGATACTGCTTCATGCTGTTCCCCTCTCAGCATGTTTTAGTCTGATTTAAGAAAGACAGACCAGACAGAATTGCTGTACTGGAAATAAAATAAGAAATCAGCGTGGTTATTTTTAAAAAATTGACAGTGTGTTTTTAGTGGGGATTTCTCTTCAAGTATTTATTTGTGGTTCTTTCTAAAGAGTAATGCTTGAAAATTGGGAATATCAGTGCAGTTCCTTTTCACTGAATAAGAGCAACAGAAGCCTTTAAGTTGCTCCTTTGGTTCCCTTCTTCCTCTGGAGCATCATCCAGATAAAGGATTAAAAATGCCTTTGGAGCAGACGTTTTGTGTTTCTTGTGGTTATCTTTATTGGAGAAAGATAAGAAGGAATTAAAACACAGACTTTAAAATGAGAAACTTCCTGTTCTGAAATCTCAGGTAATACTGGAATTCCATTTTCTGAAAATGTAATTTTGAATATGAGTTGAAAACTGGGATGTTTTTACCAAATATTTCAGGATTCTGAATCCATATTTTTATGGTGGAATGTGCTGCCTGCAGACTCGATGTGCACATCATGGATTTGGGAATATTCTGTTCTTGGGGGATTTTTAAATGAAAAATTTGTTGTTTTGCTCATGTGCTCGCTGTGGACAACTGGAACTTTCTGGATGTGTTTTCACTATCAAAATAATCTGTCAAATAAAAATAGATTTAGGTGTTGTAGCCAAGCTGTTGGTTTGTCTCAGAAAAGGCTAAAAAGAAGTTCCTTGCAGTTTTGACTCTATTTTTTTTCCCTCAGCTTTTTGTCATTTCAAATGGAACCCTTTGATCATTTCTTTTATACTCTGGGCTTCTGGATTTCCCCAAGTCTGAGATCCAGAATTCCTGTGCTTCAGAATTAACTCTGCCATTATATTGGTAAAAAAAAGAAATAAGATCTTTTTTTTTTTCTAGTTTTAATACCATTTATCTCCATGAAAGGTTTTCATCCTCATCTTTTCTGAACAGACTCCTTGCTCTGAGGATTAATAATATCTCACTAGGAAGGAATTTTTGAGGAGAGGCTTTGGAGGATTTTCATCAAATGCACATTGGAAGGATGGAAGAAAGGGAGAAGTTGAGGAGCAAGAGAAGGAGCAGTTTAGGAATTTCAGAGTGAAAGAAAATTGTGTCCCCCAGAAAGGCCTTAAGGCCAAGTTTAAATGCCACTCTTGCACCTGTTATTTAATTTCTTTTCATTGGAACAACTTGGACTAAACCTGTGTGAATGACACTGTAAAAATTAGTTAGTTCTGCTAATCCTAATATTTCTTTAATGACTTCAGACATTCTGCTGTTTCAGAGATAAAACAGTAAAAAAATCTGTTTTCTGTGCTCCCTTCTGCTCAGTTTCTTGCAGCAGAGCTCTGACTGCTCAGTGCAACACCTTCGGGGTTTTTAAAGGGTATTTTGACCCTTAAAAGAAACAAATTCCAGACCAAATTCAGCCTGTGTAGCCCTGATGTGTTTATTCCATGGCAGTTTATGTAATTGTGCTCAGATATTTCTCGGAAGCAGAGCTCAGTGAACGTCCCTCCCTTCCGTGAGTGCCATCCCAGTGATTCCTCCTCCTTTTTCCATGCCTTGGGTGCTGTATCAGCCTCTCCTTGCTGTTCCAGCCCTCTCATTTTAGGGGGTGCTGGAAAGAACAAATGTTTTGTCCTTGACCCAGTGGCCTCTGATTTGATCAGCTGGTGCACAGCTTTTATTGCAGCGGTTTTGTTTTGCTCGGAAAAACGCTGTCTTGAGATGAAATTGTTTTTTTCTTCTGAGCATTTGTGTCAAAATAATTCCTCTGAGACCCGGGGAGTGCAGAAGCACCGCTGGGACCTCTCAGGATGCTGCAGGCAGATTCATTTCAAGTGGCAGCTGATCTAAATCCTCTGGGGAGAATTGTCTCAGCTGAGAGGTGCTGGGCTTTGTTGGTGGGTTTGCTTCTTTGGAAGGGAAATTGGCTCCAGAGAGAGCCATGGAGATGATTTGGGGGATGGAACAGTTGTGAGGGAGGGCTGTGAGTGTTGGGGGTGTTCATCCTGGAGGAGAAGGCTCCAGGGAGAGCTCAGAGCCCCTGGCAGGGCCTGAAGGGGCTCCAGGAGAGCTGCAGAGGGACTGGGGACAAGGGCTGGAGGGACAGGACACAGGGAATGGCTCCCACTGCCAGAGGGCAGGGCTGGATGGGAGATTGGGAATTGGGAATTCCTGGCTGGGCTGGAATTGCCAGAGCAGCTGTGGCTGCCCCTGGATCCCTGGCAGTGCCCAAGGCCAGGTTGGAACAGCCTGGGACAGTAGAAGGTGTCCCTGCTGTGGCAGGGGTGCAATAGGATGGTGTTAAAAGTCCCTTCCAAGCCAGGCCATTCCAGAATTCCATGATTTGTGTTGCTAAATTGAGGCAGAGATTCCCTGTCACTGTTTAAGGAGAGCTCTGTGCTCCTCTGCTGCTCCTCAGCCTTGCTGGACATCCATGTGCTCCCCAGAAAGTTTGGAAGAGTGTGGCATGAGGTGTTTAGACCTGGGAGCTGAAATCAGGTACAACTGAAGGCATTTATTGTGCAGGGATGTCTGAAATCACTGACTGGAGGGAGGAGAACAGCCTGGGGAGTTCCCATCTTCTCCTGATCCTCCTCTTCTCACTGTTCCTGTTGGTGTCATTTCTCTGGAGCCCCGTTCAGGGTCACTGCAGGGACACAGAATTTCATTTTGTTTCCTTGCTGGGCCCTGCTCTGGCTGCGGTGCTCTCTGAGAGACGCGTGGCAGGACCTTAACCCGGCGCTTCCTGGTTTGCCATTGTTTTGGGAATTAAACTCTCGAGTTCAGGAAGAACAAAAATGCCCTGGCTATTGTTGAGAACCTGCTCTCTCAAGTAGGAGTTTTCAAGGAGTGGGTTTGGTTTTCTTGAGGATTCTTTCTTTCTTTCAGGATCTCGTGTCTGTGTCAGGAATCAATTGTGTAAAGCAGAGATTCATGTGTGAGGCACAGAAAGCAAAATTGCATTTACAGGGCTGTAAAATAACTTTATAACAAGACTGTGCAGCTGCATTCAAACAGAGGGCAGGGTTAGATGGGATATTGGGAATTGGGAAGGAATTCCTGGCTGTGAGGGTGGGGAGGCCCTGGCAGAGGTTTCCCAGAGAAGCTGTGGCTGCCCCTGGATCCTTGGAAATGTCCCAGGCCAGGCTGGACAGGGCTTGGAGCAGCCTGGGATAGGGAAGGGTGTCCTTGCCCATGGCAGGAGGGGAACACGATGACATTTAAGGTCCTTTCAAACCCAGACCATTCTGGGATTCTCCTTAATTTGGAGGAAGCCCTCATAGCCCCCAGTTTTTGGGAGCTGCTCCATGGGCTTTGGAAGGGGCTGTTCCTGTATTTCAGAGCATCAGAAATTGACCCAAAGATGTTTCTGTCTTGTCCCACGAAACTGCCACCCCATTTGTCCCGTGAATACCAATGTGAGTGTGTCACATGGCTTTTTTGAGGTGATTTACATGGAATTTGTGTGGGGAGAGGAGGGAATTTCCCTGGATTGTATTCCTTACGAATCTTTTGGCTGTAGTTTGAGATCTAGTGAGCGCTTTCCTGATTGAGAGGCTGCCAGGGAAAACTGAGTATGGAGACCAACCCCTGAGTGCTTTTTTTTTTTTTTTTTTTCTTTTTGAGGTTTGATGGGGGGATTTTTAGCAGAAAAAGAGCCCTGCTGACCCAGGATGAGTTAATTGTAGCCTTTTCTGTCTGGGCACATGCTGAGGTTGCCTGTTTTGAGTTGTCTGCTCTAGTTTAGCCTGGGAAAGCAAAGCTGGGATTAATCTCCATGAGTTGAGATAAAAGGAATTATCCTGCCTTGCCTTGAAAAGAGATTGGAGTCAGCTTTCCCTGGCTCTTCCCTGGTGGGTCTGTGCTGCTGCTCTGCTCAGTCAGCCAGGCAGGGTGAGCTGCTGCCACAGGTAGTGACTCCATCATTAGGGTTGCTAACGTCACTGCAATTACTCAGGGCATGAGTAATTCAGAGTTACCCACAGGGATGGTTTCACTCCAGTGCTGGCAGAAATCTGCCTTGCCTTGACACTCCTTCCCACCACAATGGCAAAACACAGAGCTTGGAATTCCACAGAGGTGCCAGCTTGGCAGGAATAGGAATTACCTCCTCAACTCCAGAGAAAAACCTGTGAGAAATGTTAAAAGTGTGTGAATTTGCAGCACTGCAGTCCAGAGCTGTCCTGCTTTTGCTGGGATTCATTTTTAGGCACAGCTTTCCATGCAAATGATGCTAATCCTTTGAATTCCTTTGGCCAGGTGCAGCAGCAGGTTCACCCCAACCTGTCAGCAAAGGAGGATTCCCTGTATTACATTGAGGAGCTGATCCTGCAGCTGCTGAACAAGCTGTGCATCGCCCAGCCACGCACTGTGCAGGATGTGGAGGTAGGACTGCAGCCTGGCTTTGCCTCTGGAGTGGCTGAAATTCCCTGGAATATTTGGGATAATGCAGGTTGGAAGCCCAGAGCTTCCTAACACGGCTTTGTGGCTGTCCCTGCATCCCTGGAAATGCCCAGGGCCAGGCTGGATGGGGTTTGGAGCAACCTGGGATAGTGGAAGGAGTCCCATGGCAGGGATTGGAATTGATGGTCCTTAAGCTCCCTTCCAACCCAAGCCATTCTCTGACTTTATTTAGATTTTATAAGCAAATTTAACTGGAAACTCATTTTCTTACCCACTGCTTCAGGATAGGAATTGTGTGAGTTTTTCCTTTCAGCAATATTTTTATAATTTCAAAATGCTTTGAAGGATTTTTTCTGCTGTCAAATGCACAATGGATTTAAGAATTTTTCCTACTTTTTTGACATCAATATGCAAGAAAAGAATTTAAATATTTCAGTGAAAGGTTACTGTTGTCAGATCTGGATTGTGCAGCGGAAGGAACAGAGCTGGATGTTCCTGGGACTTTCTGGACTCGCTGAGGCTCTTGTATCATTGCAGCTGTCAGCTTTTGTGTCATCCTTCCAAAATGAGGGTTTAATGGAGTCTGGAGGGAGAAAATGCTTCCATGTGCCTGTGACCCAACAGAGCTTTGCAGAGCTCTATTAATTAATTAATTTTACATCAATCTGTAGCTCCAGGATTTTCAGCTTCATCCAAAATGATGTTACTTTGTATGGGATTCTCTGTGTCTGTTGTGGAAATTAAAAGAATTTTTGATATACATATATATACAAAAGAATATAAATTATATGTGTGTCAAAATTATCGTATGTGTATATTAATATAAATTATATGTGCGTGTCACAGAAATTAAAGAAAATTTTATATATAGGTGAAGATATATAATTTTATATAATATGTATTTTATAGATAATATATGCATAATACATATATAGTTATGTTAGATTTATTTATATATCTTTTTTTATATATAGGCAAAATAATTGCCCAAAGGGTGTTAGATTCTTATTAGATGCCCTTTATTCAACATTAAGTATTAATTTATCCTCTTTTTTTTTAATATTGATGCATGAAGATTATTGCATCACTAAATAAAAGCAAAATTTAATAGTTCCTTAATAGCTCTTTGGGTTGGATCTGATGCTCAGCTGTTTTCAGCTGTTGAGGGAAAACATGAGAGCTGTGATCTCTGAAGTTTATCATGCAGACATTTACATAACAGCCTGGAGCTAATGGAACTGTTTGTCCAAGATGTTGTCCTTAAGTATTTGCAGGATCAAGGTCTAAAAATCTCAAATTAAAAATGTTTTATAAATAGAAACAGCCCTTCAGATTGTTCCTGAAGAAAACAGCAGGAAGCAGTGTTGGGGCACAGAAAGCCTGTCTTACATTGGGAATTGGGAATTCCTGCCTGGGAGGGAGGGGAGGCCCTGGAATGGAATTCCCAGAGAAGCTGTGGCTGTCCCTGGATCCCTGGAAGTGCCCAAGGCCAGGCTGGAGCATGGGAGGTGTCCCTGCCATGGCAGGGGTGTAACTGGGTGGGATTTCAGTCCCCTCCAACCCAAAGCAGTCTGGAATTCTGTGATTCTAAGCTGGAGCATGGCTGAATTCCCCCTTCCCTCCATTTCTGGGAGGATCTCCTGGTGGGATCCCAAGGAAGGGTCATTTGGGGATGGCACTCTTTGTTAACCTGGGAGCTGGTCAGAATATTGGGCATTAAATGTCCACCTCAAGGATTTAAAAGCTGCCTCTAAGAAAATCTGTGTCTCTGAAGACCTCGGGTCTCCTGTTAGGTCTTGGAATATGTGCCAAAATCTCTTAATCAAAGGGATACGAATATTTCACCATTTTATATCAGCTCATCCTTCAGCTTTTCATTCCTGCCATAAACTTGATCTGATGTAGGGCAAGTTACACTCTTTTCTCAGATAGGAACTATATCAACTTGGGTTTTTTTGTAGGCTGTAAACTGTTTAGTACTTCCTGATGGTGTTTATATTTTGGGCTGCTGGCCTCACAGAATCCCAGAATAATCTGGGTTGGAAGGGATCTTAATGCCCAACTCCCTACCATGGCAGGAACACCTTCCACTGGAATTGGAGACTGAAACCTCCTTGCTGCTCTTGAGAAGATCACAGATTTTAGGAGATTTGAAGGAATTCTTGGTGCTCAGGGAAGGGAGGCTGTTGGGGATTGCTGAACAGAGAGAAGCCGAGTTGAGTAAGGAGAGAACAATTAGGAGAACGTGTTGCAGACACTGAGGAGGAGGATAATTGTCTGTCCTGGGGGAAGCAATTTGCTGTGCTGTGTTGTGTTTAAACCTCTCTGGTGGCGTGGTTGTCTCAGTGCTGTCTGTGTCGGGCAGGAGCGGGTTCAGAAGACGTTTCCTCACCCCATAGACAAGTGGGCGATCGCCGATGCTCAGTCAGCCATCGAGAAAAGGAAAAGAAGGAACCCCCTCCTGCTCCCCGTGGACAAAATCCACCCTTTGCTGAAGGTACCTCTCATCTTTACTGCCCCCCAGCAGGACCTTGAATGTATTTCTTTAATCTGGGTGAAATTAAAGTTTTTCTCCTTGGCAGAGGGAGTAAAGAATTGCCATAAAGCTGAATTTATTATAGTGTGTAATGAAAGTAAATCCTTAAATTCATCACGTTCAAGACATCAGTGTGTTAATTCTATTACTCTACTTTGAGATGTGATTACTTAGTTTTTAACATAAACAAAACTCAAATGTCTTGCCTACTTCAGCAACACTGCTTTGATGCTTTTATTTGTTTCAAAATGCTGCAGAAGGCAAAATAGAAGAAGAGGGAACAGGTAGATCCTGTTCCTTGTGTACTGTCAGCCAAGATGTGTCAGTGTCCTTTCAGTCCCTGCTGAATGTCACTGGTGCCTCGGGTTTAAAAATCAAGAGATCTGCAAAGGTGTTTCCAGCTGCTGAGGAAACTCTGTTGGAGCATAAGCAGAAATTAAAGCAATTTTCAGGTCTCCTTGCTGTGTTCAAGCACAGCATCTCAGTTCCTGAGGGTTAGTGAGAGGGGGAGGGATATCGAGAGAAGACAGCATTAAATAAGATCTTCCTAAACACCACTGGTGTTCTTTGGTGAAATCTGGTTTACAAGTGTGAAAACAGGCCCAGAATCTGATTTTTAGAGGCTGCACCAACACATAATGAGAACAAGGCTGCCTCATTCAGATGCACAAACCCACCTGGATGTATTGCCAGGTCCAAGGCTGCGTGGTGCAGCCTGTGCAGGACATGGAGCGTGTTCCCAGGGATAACATTCTGCATTCATCCTGGTTTTTGTCTGTTCAGCTTCCATTATTGAAGTTCCATGATTTTATGGAGTGCAGAATGCTCAGTTGGCGTGGCAGGGGGTGGAAGAGATGATCTTGAACGTCCCTTCCCACTCAAACCATTCCATGAGTCCTTGAAAGTGAAACCTACTCTGTTCTCAAGAGTCACATCAGGGCCAGTCCTGCAATAAGCACAGACAGAGATGGGAATTCAAGTACAGGAGTAATTCCACTGAAGTCCCTTCCTTAAATGAATTCTATTTTTAGGACTGTTATTTTTAGAGGAGGGATTATTTCGAGTTCTGTCGCTTTTCCTCTGTTAAAATACTGCAAAATAACACAAGTATTTACAAGCATCTCCTTCCAGGCAGATATTCCAATTTCCATTTGATGTCCTCAGCCCCGGGTGTTCCATTACTGTAAATTATCACCACAGACAAAATCTATTCCAGTTGAAAATTCAACGTGTTTATTGTCATTCCAGATGAATTTCTGGAATAAATACCATTTGTTTTCTCTGGTTTTCACTTTGCAGGAGGTCTTGGGCTACAAGGTGGATTACCACGTCTCTCTCTATATCGTGGCTGTCTTGGAATACATCTCAGCTGACATTTTAAAGCTGGCTGGAAATTATGTTTTCAATATCCGCCACTTTGAGATCTCCCAGCAGGACATTAAAGTATCAATGTGTGCTGATAAGGTGAGGGCTTGGGATTAAAACAGAATTTAGAGGTGATGTTTAATTTTCTTTGATGTGGAAGGTGTGTTCAAAGGAGGATCAGAGGGAGAGCCTGGTTTTACTCAAAGGCAGAGCTGCTCTCCTTGTTCATGCCAGACCTGTCACAGCAAAAATTTAAGTCAAAGGCAAAGCTGCTCTGCTTGCTCATGCCAAACCTGTCACAGCAGAACTTTAAATTAAGCCTGGGTAAGTTTGGGAGCAGCAGGAGCCTTTAGAAGCAGTGTAAGGACAGAAAATGATGATGTCCTTTATTTCTCTGCTGTCACACCCTCCTGATGTCACTTTGTTGAGGCAGCTCTCCTTCATAACACAGAAAAGACCTTTAGTTTTCATGCCCATTAAAATGAGAAACATTTTTGTTGGGTTTTATCTCCAGCAGGAGGTTTTGTCCAAGGCTTATGCAAGATGCCTTGTTTTCCAAGTTGATTCTGCATGAATTGTAACTTGTTTTCTAGGTCGTGCTCACTTCCAAGGGGGAAAATGGCTTTGGCAGCTGCTGCAGCCTCCTGCTGCCAAAGTTGAAATATTACTCCCTTGTGAAAGTGAATACAGCAAAGATTGTATTAAAAACTCCAAGGATTTCTCTGAACTCATTGAAATAGCTGAGCTGGAGCCAAGTGTGAAAATGTGGCTGGGTGCAATTCTCTGGCTTCCTTTGGCAGGTTTTGATGGATATGTTTGATCAGGATGAGATTGGCTTGGTTTCTCTGTGTGAGGACGAGCCCTCTTCTTCTGGGGAGCTCAACTACTACGACCTGGTGAGAAATGAGATTGCAGAAGAGAGGCAGTACCTGAGGGAGCTGAACCTGATCATCAAAGTGTTCCGGGAAGCTTTTCTGTCCAACAGGAGGCTCTTCACACCCCATGTGAGTCCTTCATTGATGAGCAGTGCTAATTGCCCTATTAGCAGCCAGAACTTACCCATTTTGCATTAACTGTGTTGGAGGTGAAATCAAATTTGATTTATTGTCTGTCAGTGAGTAATGAGCATTGTCTGTGTATGAAATCCAACGGGGGGGAATTGCCATTAATAGCAGAGGAGTGGAGCTTAATGGACACAATTCCCTGCCAGATGCCAGCTGTAGCTGCATTATTTTAGTCATTTAGGTAATGGTTTCACTTCTGCTTAACACAAAAATTAAGTCATCTACCTGCATGTGCAGTGAATGCTTGAACTGACATTTACAGGCTACTCCTTACCTATAGAAATTCCAATTAAAACAGCCCTTGGCTGTGGATTCTCTAACTGTGAAGGGAGTCACTGTTTGATAAACCATCAAAATATTTGATGGAAATTGTCTGTTACAGCAAATTCTGTCCTCAGGAGGAGTAAGGAAGGATTGGTGGATCCTTCCTGTGGGACAGGGAGAAGAGAACAGGCCAGCAGGGCCTGAACTGGGATTTTTAGGTGACACCAGCAGCTTAAAAAGAGGCAGCAGGAGCCATTCCCATTCCAGCTGGGCATGGAGATTCCTCAGGGGCTGACGGAACTGTGCAGATGTGGGGGTAGAATTCCAGGGAAGATGATGGCAGGAGAAGGGGGCCACGTTTGGGAGCTGAGGAATATTTGGGAATGGTGTGGGAAATGTCAGGATTTCATGTTCCCACAAGAGGGTTGCCATGGTCTGGGCACTAAGTGGAGTTCAGTGAGAGGTTGGGGCAGAGAAACCTCTGAGCAGGGAATTCACAGGGCTCAGAGGGGGAATCCAGGACACTGCAAGGGGCTCCCTCTTTGAGTGGGGGGAATTGAAAATGTACAATTAGAATTTAAAAAGGAAGCTGCCCATTCCTGCTCCATTCCCAGCTCTCCTGAAGCAGCCCAGGAGCTGCTTGAGTTGCACCTGTGGTTTAGAGGATCTGAGCCTGGAAATTCCTCCTGGAAATCACCTCTGAGCAGAGGGAGCAGTGGCAGCAGGAAAGGGCAGAGCCTGTGCAGATCCCAGCCTGTCCTGGGGGCACAGCAACTCCTGGGGAGGATGCTCTGGAAACTGGGCAAGGCTGGATGTGCTCAGGGAAGCCTGGAGGGCTGCAAAGACCACAGAGTTTAATTTTTCCTTGCTTTTTGTTGGCTCCTCTCCATTTACCTCCTGGTTCAGACAAAACCCACTCCCAATGCTCCCAAAACCCACTTTTCATGCTCCAAATAAATCACCCCAGGCAGGACTCAGGCGTGTTTTGTGTTTGCAGGACATTGATGTGATATTCAGCAACATTTCAGACATCCACGAGCTGACAGTGAAGCTTTTGGGATTGATTGAGGACACCGTGGAAATGACAGATGAGAGCAGCCCTCACCCTCTGGCTGGCAGCTGCTTTGAGGACCTTGCAGAGGTTTGGTGTTTAATTTGGATGGTTTAGGGGTTGGTTTTTTTAATGTTTATTTTTATTAAATCACTCAAAACAGGGTTGTAATTCAAATGCATTGTTTGACATCTGGAGTTTTCATTCATGGAGCAGGGACTCCAGGAAGGGATGAAGTATCAGGGCAGCAGTTTGTGGCTCAGGACTGTAGCAAAAGTGCTCTTGATACCCACTGAGCTCTAAAATAGATATTAAAGAGTAGGAATAAGGGAAAACACTGCACTGGGAGAGGGTGTGGCTCATTAACATTATTAATTATTTTCTCAGTTTGATTTGAATGGGCACTGAAACACTGGAAGGATATTTTTTAAATTGTGAAATACTCTGTATTAAAACTGCTCTGAAATACAAAAGGAAGTCACAAAGCTGAAGTGGGACAGAGCTCCCTTCAGTCAGAATTACTGAAAATAGGTGCAAAATGACACTGGAATTCAGCAGGGAGGTGCACAGGGGAAAAGCAGAAGCTGAGAGGCAAGAGGACAATTCAGCTTAGATAAACACAATTTGAATTGTCTGGGGAGAAAACTCTTGCAGTGGATGACCACGGTAGGGATGGAAATTTTGCTGTCATTGGACATGGTTTAAATGGAATCTGCTTTTCCTTCCAAATCCCATTTTTTCCCCTAAAACTTGTCAGCAATCATATAAACCAGTATTAGAGAGGAAATTAATTATTCTGAGCTGGCAGAGAATGTATCAGGCGAACCATGGGGTGAATGGCAACTTTTTAGTTTTATCTTAAAATGATGATGTTTATTTTAAAAAATAAACCATTCATTTCACTTTTATATATCTCTTCCATTTTTAAGATCTGAGGGTTGCATGAGCACCCCAGTACCACCTGGAGAATTATTACATTTTTCTGGCTGTAAAAAATAGTGATTTTTGGGGCACTCATTTAGGAATAGACTCTAAAGTTTTCTTGGCATTACTTCAATAAACCACTCATGTAGGAAAGTCCAGTTGACCAAGTCTCAGCAGTTATTGAAGCATAATTGCTTTATAATGATAAGAAGAAGTGTGTGATCAATGAATTAAAGTAGTTATAATATTGAAACTGAAAAAAAAAACCCTTAAATTTGAAATAGTGCAGCATTATCCTGAAAAAAAAATCTGATTTTATTGCAAAAGCTGCTCTGAGTCATCCTGTACTTTAATGGAAACAAATCCTTTTCAATGAGTGAAAATCTCATCTGATTTTTCATTCACTGAAAAACTTGAAGAGGAAATGAAGTCCAGATTATTTTTCCAAGCTTTTTATGAAGGTAATATGTTTGAATTTATTAATTCAGTTAATATGGGGCAAGACCTGCTTAATGACTGAGCTGTTGATTTGATCATCTCCCGGGGTGAGATCATCTTTCTGTCAGTGTTTGCAAAAGGAATCATTAAAGAGAGATATGAGAGTGAAGTGTTTATTTGCTCTGCTTATCTCACTGCCAGGGTTGTTCATTTAGTGCTTCCATTAAAAAGGTCCTTCAGCTTCTTGGGAAGGATAATTAAAACCAAACAACCCTTGCAAGCTGGAATCTTCCTGCTTTGTCTGTTTTTTCTGCACCAGGTCCCTGGCAGGTTTAAAGGCATAAATATTGTCGTGGTTTTGAGATAAGGAAGTGTGGGGAAAATAAAACATTCGTTTTGTGTATGAGGAAAATAAATTATTTTTTGCTGGTGTGGACACCCCAAAGTGGGAGATGGATGGTTGAGAGCATCAGAGCAGGGCAGAGGGTTCTGCCTGCTCTGAAGGGATTTTCACGAGGCAGCTGATAAAACAAGGGCATTGTCAGGACATTGTAAATTTGTTTTCTGGTGTTTGTGTTTCCATCAGAGGAGTTTCAAGTATGCACAAAGGAGCAAAGGTGGGAAGCAGTGCACACCCCAAGGGGGTGAGGTGGGCAGACACCAGCCCAGGGCCATTTATGAGATCATTTATGTGACACCAGGGTGATGCTGCCATGGAATCCCAGGATGGATTGGGTTGGAAAAGACCTTAAATCCCACCCAGTGCCATCCCTGCCATGGCAGGGACACCTTCCACTGTCCCAGGCTGCTCCAGCCCCAGTGTCCAACCTGGCCTTGGGCACTGCCAGGGATCCAGGGGCAGCCACAGCTGCTCTAGGAATTCTTTTCCAGAGAAGAATTCCCAATATCCCATCCCACCCTGCCCTCCTTCAGCCCAAAGCCATCAGTTTCAATATTCCAGAATTCCGGAGTTCAATCATTTTGCAGCATTGCAAGCATAAACTCCTTTTTAAAATAATTGATCTCTTGGGGAAGATCCCTGATGCAGTCTATTTTAATCTCATGTTCATGAAACAAACCCAAAACATAAAAATATTGATTGAAGCCTAAGTGGAAGAAACTAAACCCACTTGTAAATGCAGTAAAAATTCTAAAAAATTCGGGAAGACAGCACAGAGTCAGGAAATATTGGCCTGGCTGCTGCAATGGATTTGCACTGTGAATTCCACTGGACCTGAGGCTTCAGCAATGTTCAAACAAACCTTTTGTGGGGTTGGTATTCCCAAATCCAGCAGCGTGGCAAGCACTGGGTGAAAAGAGGGAGGTGCTGATCCCGGCAGTGACTCAGGAGTGAATCAGCCCTGGCAGTCTGCAGGGACTGGGATCAGCCTGACAGGTCCTGGCACAGCCCAGCTGGGAGCCAGGAATGATTCCTGTGGGATCCCTGTGCAGCCAGGAATGATTCCTGTGGGATCCCTGTGCAGCCAGGAATGATTCCTGTGGGATCCCTGTGCAGCCAGGAATGATTCCTGTGAGATCCCTGCAGCCAGGAATGATTCCTGTGGGATTCCTGTGCAGCCAGGAATGATTCCTGTGGGATCCCTGTGCAGCCAGGAATGATTCCTGTGGGATCCCTGCAGCCAGGAATGATTCCTGTGGGATCTCTGTGCAGCCAGGAATGATTCCTGTGGGATCCCTGCAGCCAGGAATGATTCCTGTGGGATCCCTCTGCAGCCAGGAATGATTCCTGTGGGATCTCCAGCCAGGAATGATTCCTGTGGGATCCCTGCAGCCAGGAATGATTCCTGTGGGATCCCTGCAGCCAGGAATGATTCCTGTGGGATCCCTGTGCAGCCAGGAATGATTCCTGTGGGATCCCTGTGCAGCCAGGAATGATTCCTGTGGGATCCCTGCAGCCAGGAATGATTCCTGTGGGATTCCTGCAGCCAGGAATGATTCCTGTGGGATCCCTGTGCAGCCAGGAATGATTCCTGTGGGATCCCTGTGCAGCCAGGAATGATTCCTGTGGGATCCGTGTACAGCCAGGAATGATTCCTGTGGGATCCCTGTGCAGCCAGGAATGATTCCTGTGGGATCCCTGCAGCCAGGAATGATTCCTGTGGGATCCCTGTGCAGCCAGGAATGATTCCTGTGGGATTCCTGTACAGCCAGGAATGATTCCTGTGGGATCCCTGTGCAGCCAAGAATGATTCCTGTGGGATCCCTGCAGCCAGGAATGATTCCTGTGGGATCCCTGCAGCCAGGAATGATTCCTGTGGGATCTCTGTGCAGCCAGGAATGATTCCTGTGGGATCCCTGCAGCCAGGAATGATTCCTGTGGGATCCCTGTACAGCCAGGAATGATTCCTGTGGGATCTCCAGCCAGGAATGATTCCTGTGGGATCCCTGCAGCCAGGAATGATTCCTGTGGGATCCCTGCAGCCAGGAATGATTCCTGTGGGATCCCTGTGCAGCCAGGAATGATTCCTGTGGGATCCCTGTGCAGCCAGGAATGATTCCTGTGGGATCCCTGTGCAGCCAGGAATGATTCCTGTGGGATCCCTGCAGCCAGGAATGATTCCTGTGGGATCCCTGCAGCCAGGAATGATTCCTGTGGGATTCCTGCAGCCAGGAATGATTCCTGTGGGATCCCTGTGCAGCCAGGAATGATTCCTGTGGGATCCCTGTGCAGCCAGGAATGATTCCTGTGGGATCCGTGTACAGCCAGGAATGATTCCTGTGGGATCCCTGTGCAGCCAGGAATGATTCCTGTGGGATCCCTGCAGCCAGGAATGATTCCTGTGGGATCCCTGTGCAGCCAGGAATGATTCCTGTGGGATTCCTGTACAGCCAGGAATGATTCCTGTGGGATCCCTGCAGCCAGGAATGATTCCTGTGGGATCCCTGAAGCCAGGAATGATTCCTGTGGGATCCCTGTGCAGCCAGGAATGATTCCTGTGGGATCCCTGTGCAGCCAGGAATGATTCCTGTGGGATCCCTGTGCAGCCAGGAATGATTCCTGTGGGATCCCTGTGCAGCCAGGTTTCCATCCCATCCTCCTATAGCTGATCCTGGAATCACAGCTGGATACTCCAAATTGAATTTTTGGACGATAAAAAATTGAAATTGAACCATAATTTTCGCATTTAAACCCTTGATGTCACTTGAAGACTTCCCCCTGAGACTGGTTGCTTTGTCCCAGATGAGATATTTTCCCTGGAAAAGTGTCCCAGGTTCACACATTTTCCATCCTTATGGACAGAGAGGAGGTACAATTGCCATTCCATGGGAAATGGGGTGAGAAGCAAAACCTTCTCTTGGTTCCCACTGCTTCAGTACAACAAAGTTTGTGTTGGCCATGAAGATGGGGAGCTTGAGGAATGCCAGGAAAATGATGGGCATTTAAAAGCTGGAAGTGAAATAAGATTGTGGTTTACTCAGTGTTTATTTTGCAAAATCAATATTTTCTTGAAAAGTTCCAGCAGCTTATTAAAAGAAATTATTGTCCCAGCTGGGACAGAAATAGCTTGGATCCTTCCCTTCTGAGTGTAATTTTGTGTTTTTATTTAGGAGCAAGCCTTTGATCCATATGAAACCTTGTCCCAGGATATTCTTTCTCCACAATTCCATGAGCATTTTAATAACTTAATGGCCAAACCTGCTGTGGCTCTCCACTTCCAGGTGAGTGCAGATGAGAAATACTGAATGGCTTCAGTTCTCTTATTTCAGAAATTGGAATTCTGTCAATAATTCTTTGCTTCCAACTAAGGAAGAAATCCTCAAGGTCCTGCCCTTTCTCCAGTGTGAGATATTTTGACTTTGCCTCTTGCTGTAAAAACAGGGCACAACCCTGACCCATCCATGAATGTTTTGCTGGTTTTTTTTCTCCTCACCCCTTGTATGAGAACAGAGGGTGAATTCTCACACTGCCACTTTTATTTTGCCTTTTAAAGCCAGCCACAGGCACACAAACACCACATTTTCATTTTCTCCTGTGCATATCCAAGGCCTCCTTCAGCACTGAGCCTGTGACTGGTGCTTTTTCTGGAAGAATTCTTCAGTAATTTCTTGGTTATTGCTGGCCAGCAAGATAATATGTGATTATTTTATTGTTTTATTGCTTCCCTCTGCCTGTGAAGCAGATTTATTAATGACAGATGCTGCCAGGCTGAGCTTAAAAGAAGCTGCTGAGCAAGTGAGGGGTCACTGGTGCTCCCAGTTCAACCCAGTTTGGTGGTACTGGGGCATCTCTGCAGGGTGAGACCCCTCTGAGCCCTCCCTTCAGGGGGAGTTTCCCCTCCAGCTCTGAGCCCCTGCTGAGCTGGAGCATCTCACTCCTAAATACTTTTTGGGGAGGGAGTGAGGAAGGTTCTTTGCCTCCTTCCCCAATAAATTTAAAGCTCCAAGATGGAATTCAATTCCTTTATTCCAGATTAAATTGATATTCGAGTCAGGTGTCAGTGAATCTGGCCTCGTTTCTACCCTGAGGTAATTCAGTTTCTCCTCAGCAGTTCTGCCACGGGAGGTGGCAGGAATTTCACCACTGCTTGGAAAAACCTCTCCTCATCTTACAACCTGGATTATTGTCTTGGTCAACTACTGGGAATGGAAAATAATTCTCTTTTTTAAGTGATAAACCTGTGATCCTCAGTTTCTGAGGGTGATACTGATTTCTTCAGCACCCAATAAGGCCTCTCCATATTTCTGTGGGATGCTGGACATCATGGGAGCACAGTGAATATTCAGAGTATTTCAGTGTAAGTAATCCTGGTTTTTTTTCCTTTTCAGTCCACAGCTGAAGGATTTAAGGAAGCTGTCCAGTATGTCCTGCCTCGCCTCATGCTGATCCCAGTCTATCACTGCTTGCACTACTTCGAGTTGCTGGAGGTAAATGGAGCCACACTCTAATTTCTGACTGAAAATAATTATTAATCTAGAGAATCTCAGCTTTTAGACAGGTGGTTGCATTTTACTTGCTCCCTCTGAAAATTAAAATTATTTGACACTGGTTACTTCATTTCTGAAAAGTAAAAAAAATCTTACAAAGCATCTGTTGCTCTCATATGAACATTTGAACTACATTTTATTAAACAAATCTTTATTGAACTTGAGTTGTAATATAATTAAAAATTTAATACACAAATCTAATTACTTCCTTCTAGGAGTTCTGGATTTTCTGTCCATTCAGAAAAAGCTAAGCAGGATTCAGTCAGAACTCTCAGTCTCAGGTCACACTCCAGCTGCAGCTCAGTTTATTATTTCAGAATAATCCATTCTTAATATTCAACCATTTGTCCTGCGTCCCAACTGGAATTAGCTGAGGATAATGCAAAAAAGGTTCTGTTTGCCCCATTATGTGGGGAAAGTTTGTGATGCTTTAAGGGTAAATGAATTATTAACTAAGAGGGATGAACTGAAATGAAATGGGTAAAACACCCTGTGGCTATAGCTGACATTTGGAAATAGCAACAGAAATTATTCCAGGTTCTCACTGTAAAATCTGATGCTGGACAGGTGAGTTGTAGGGATTTCCTTTGTGTTTTGAAGGATTTGCTTGTATGAAGGAGGAAAATAGAATTTATCTGTAATCCAACCTGAATATTTCCAGGAGTTGTATTAATACCAGGTCTGTAATTAATATTTAGCACAGACTCCATTTTTTTTCTTATTTCTGCTTAATGTCACTCTTGCTTTCCTCATCTCTCATTTCCTCATGTGATTTTTTGCATATCCTGATTTAAATAAGTAAAAATAAGGGGGGATTTACTTTGACCCACCTCCAATGAATGGATTGCCAATATTTTGCAGAAAAGTTTAAATCCCAGAGTGGTTTGGGTTGGAAGGAACCTTAAAGATCATCTGGTTCTACCAGACAGGGACAGCTTCCAATACACCTAAATATGTGTGATTTCAGTAAATTTTCAACTGTTAAGCATTTCTAATTTAGAAAACAGTTCAGAAAAGCTTGAAAAAACCCCAAACAACCTTAATTTTTTGCAGCTTCCTGACAGGAGGGTTGAGCTGTGCTCCCAGGGAACAAGGGACAAGAGGAAATGGCCTCAGGCTCTGCCAGGGGAGGTTTAAATGGGATATCAGGGACAATTTCTTCATCAGAAGAGTCTCAAAATAATGGAACTTCCCTTTCCATAGTCGTCACCTGCATGGGAGAATTCTCTGGAACTTCTGGAGATCTTTCAGGTGGAAAAGCCAGAATTGGGTCCTTGACCTGCCTCGTGCTGGAGGTCACATTAATTAATGACCATTAATGACCCATTGTGTCTCAGAGCTGGGAAAGTGCATCAGGATGAAATCTAAGGATGAAATCACAGCTCTGAGGGAATCTGAACCTCAAACTGGGTTTAGAAGTGTAAAATATGTGGTGTTTTTCCCCTTTTTGGGGAAACATTACCACAGGTGCCTTATGGAGCAGAGATTTCCTCCTATTTTTGATAAATACAGCCAGGTAAAATAATTTTGTCGTGTCTTTATTTCTTTTAAAGGATGATACAGCAGGGTGCTGCCTGAAAGATGATACTTTTAGCAGTGAAAACATTTAAATTTGACCTTTATCTGCATTGTATGCAATTTCTGAGTAGAATCTGACACTTGGCTGTCTCACAGCCCTGTAAGCACAGAACAGAAATCTGAAATATCACCCTGCAGAAATGGTCAATCCAGAGTATCTTGATGTGTTCCCATTAGTTACAGGTTTCAGATTTGAATTTTATGTTGTACTTTGGAAAAAATCCTGAATTTACAGCAGGGATTTTTAGAAAGCAGGGTGGTTTTTGGGATGAAAAAAATTATTTATTCAACAATATTAATATATAACATTTAAAACTGGTGGTACTGCTTCACTGTTGCCAGTGCATTTGCCTCTAGGTTGAAGAAGACCAAAATGAAAGCAAGAAAGCAACAAAGCACTCATATTTTCACAGTTTCAGTAGGGAGAGAAGCTCAGAATGAGACTCTTACTCCTTGAGAAAGTTACCAAAAACCCCTTCTGAACTGGGAGGTGAATAAAATAATGATTTACAGAAACACAGGCCTCAATATTTGCTTTTTTTGCAAAAGAGCAAAACTAAAATTAATAAAATTAAAGTGTGAAAAGCCTGAAAATTCTTTCAAGCTGTAGAATCTTTCCTCCTTGGTGGAAAAACCTTCAGGATCTGCATCAGAGGCTCCTCTTTGCCTGAGCAGAGGAATCAGGGCCCTTTATGGAATCCTTCCCTCTCACAGGCACAGGATTATCCCTGATTCCTGCTCCTGACTCGCTGTGTTCTCATCCAGCAACATCTGAATTTATCCCTCAATTCCTTCTTCCACCTTTAGGATTCTGCATTTCACATCATTCCCATGTTCTTTACATCTCCATGGCTGGCAGCAGGGAAAAGCAGAATTTCCAGAGGTAGACATCTGATTTTTCCCTTCCCTGTGCTGTTCCTCAGCGTCCCAGAAATTTTGAGCCACAAAACTCTTCCTTTCTTGAATGTGGTGGTAGTTTGGACATGGAAAACTAAAAATTCAGTAATTTGTACAACACAGGAGTGGAGCAGTGTGGTCAGACCCTGTTCTCTCAATTACTTGTAGAAGAAGCTGAGGGAATGTAGGGGGGAAAGGAAAGGAAAGGAAAGGAAAGGAAAGGAAAAGGAAAGGAAAGGAAAGGAAAGGAAAGGAAAGGAAAGGAAAAGGAAAGGAAAGGAAAGGAAAGGAAAGGAAAGGAAAGGAAAGGAAAGGAAAGGAAAGGAAAGGAAAGGAAAGGAAAGGAAAGGAAAGGAAAGGAAAGGAAAGGAAAGGAGGGGAAAGGAAAGGAAAGGGAAGGGAAGGGGAAAGGAAAGGGGAAAGGAAAGGAGGGGAAAGGAAAGGGGAAAGGAAAGGGAAAAGGGAGGGGAGGGGAAAGGAAAGGGAAGGGGAAAGGGAAGGGGAAAGGAAAGGGGAAAGGAAAGGGGAAAGGGAGGGGAGGGAAGGGGAAAGGAAAGGGAAGGGAAGGGGAAAGGAAAGGGGAAAGGAAAGGGGAAAGGAAAGGGGAAAGGGAAAGGGAAAAGGAAAGGGGAAAGGGGAAAGGAAAGGGGAAAGGAAAGGGGAAAGGGAAAGGGAAAAGGGAGGGGAGGGGAAAGGATTCTGCCATGCCAGTGAGCGTAAGGAAGATTCCTCTTCAAGTCTGGAGGTAAAACAGAGTTTATCCCAAACTGCATGGCAAGTTGTCACGATTTCGCCCACCAGTTTATTAGCTTGAACTTTCCTTTAAAAAATTCTCAGAATCCCAGACTGGTTTGGGTTGGAGGGACCTTAAAACCCATCTTGTTCCAGCCCCTGCCATGTGCAATTCAGATGATCTTAGATGTGAAAAGGGTTAAAAAGAAAAATTTCTTTTATTTTTTCAGTAGTATTTTTTTAGGTACCGCCTTAAAGAACCCAAAAAAGGAACTTTTAGGTTTTGCTCAAAATATGTTGCTACCAAGTGGATGGAGATTAAATGAAAATCTGGTGAATTCCCAGTTCAGGAAGTTTCTGCTGAATGGCAGAGATGGACTTAGTCTTTACACAAAGGAGATACATTTCTTCTCACTGTCTTTACATTTTTCTGTAGTAGCAAATCTTGAATATCAGACTTTCTTCTACTGTTTGCTCTGTGCAAAACTGATGTTTCTTCTGGAGTTTACTGAAGTTGGCAGAATTCAGGATGATAAGAAGCAAAGAGAGCCTTGCTCCTTCTGTCTTAAATTTAAATTGTTGGGATGTACTCATGGAAGGAAGATACACAGGGTTCCATAAATCAGCACTGAATCCTTGGCTCTTTCAAACTCTTGAATCAAACCAGTTTGAAACAGGAGGTTGTTGATGAGATAACAGGCAAAATAACATCTGACAATTGGCATTAAAGGCTAAAGGTTGATCTTTCTAAACTTGATGAAAGTCCACTGATTTTTCCTGAACCTCTGACAAATATTTTTAGTTTCATGCACGTCTGCTTTTAGTGGGGCTCTGTAAAAAGTCACTGACTTGAAATGGCCGATTCACCGAGTGCTGCTGATAACACCGTGTGAGAAGATCTTTCACTCTTCTTACCCTGCTAGAAATGAGGCAAACCTGAAAGAAAATCAATGTTTGTTCTGTCCCAGCAACTGCAGGAGTGCAGTGAGGATGAAGAGGACAGGGAGTGCCTGAAGCAGGCCATCACTGCCCTCCTGAACCTGCAGTGCAGCATGGAGCGCATTTACAGCAAGCACTCCCCGCGGCGCCGGCCTGGGTAAGCGTCCCCAGAGCCCCCCTGCTGCCCACAGAGGGCAGGGAGGGAGGGAAATCACCTTTTCCTGCTGGAAAATCTCCGTGTTCCCTGTTCAGGGCATGTCGTGTTACCAGTTCTCTTTGTAGATGGAGCAGCAGCCCGAAACCTTCACGCCCCGCTTGTAAGAATAATGTGAATATTTTACTCCTTCCCAGCCAAAGCGGTGCATGTGGCTTATTTGGAACTTGATTAGGACAAAAAAATCCTGATTTAAGCAGAATTTAGTTGATTATTTTAGTCTTTTGGGATTGCAAATGTGGGATGTGCCCATTGTGACTTGTTCTGTCCTTCCTTCAAGGGAGCCGGTGTGTCGCCTGTATCACCGGCAGATCAGGAGCAAACACTTGGCCATCAAGAAAATGAACGAAATCCAGAAGAACATCGACGGCTGGGAGGGCAAAGACATCGGCCAGTGCTGCAACGAGTTCATCATGGAGGGAGGGCTGACCAAAATCGGGGCCAAACACGAGCGCCACATCTTCCTCTTCGACGGGCTGATGATCAGCTGCAAAGCCAACCACGGGCAGTCGCGCCTGCCCGGCTACAGCAGCGCCGAGTACCGGCTCAAGGAGAAGATCGTGATGAGGAAGATGCAGGTGGTGGACAGGGAGGACACGGCCGAGTACAGGCACGCCTTCGAGCTGGTGTCCAAGGACGACTCCAGCGTGCTGTTCGCCGCCAGGACGGCCGAGGAGAAGAACACGTGGATGGCGGCGCTGGTGTCGCTGCAGTACCGCAGCACCCTGGACAGGATGCTGGACTCGGTGCTGCTGCAGGAGGAGAACGAGCAGCCCCTGAGGCTGCCCAGCCCCAGCGTTTATCGCTTCGTGGTGGAGGACTCCGAGGACAACATCGTGTTCGAGGACAACCTGCAGAGCAGGAATGGCATTCCCATCATCAAGGGGGGCACGGTGGTGAAGCTCATCGAGAGGCTCACGTACCATATGTATGCAGGTATCCTGAGCTCTGTTTGGTTCTTACACAAGTGAGAAAGTTCAGTCTTTTATCTTTGATTTTCTGGGCTTTTTCTGCATGTAATGAAATGTAAAGTAAGATATGCAGGGAGTAAAAATATGTTATTAAATCACCTGGCTTTGCAGGCAAAGCTGTAAGAAAATGTTGGGTATGCAAACCTTCCATCCCCTAAAAAACCCACAAAAATACATTTCCATGTTTCATCATGGCCAAAGCAACGGAGCTGTTACAGGCTGAGGCTCTGTGAAGGAAGAAAAAAGTTGAAGGTTATATTTATATATTACTGTATTTTTTATATTTGTTACTTTCAGCCTGCTGCTCAGTGAAGGATCTGGGTTGAAAAAATGCAAACCGCAATCAGCATTTTTCAGCCTTTCACTGTCTGAAAGGTGCAGAAGTGAAAGCTTGAAGGAGTTCCATGAAGTGCTGAGGCTGAGGAAAATGTTGGGTCTCAGTTTTGGGGTGCAAGGGGAAGCTGGTGCTGGTGTTGGGACTGATGTGCAATTTTTGTTAACCTTCCCCAGTGGTACAGCTGCTCAGGGAGAGGCATTCCTCAGGGAAGGCTGACACAGAGGTTTTAGGAGATTAGCTGAATATTTTTCAGGGAAATGCACCGAAGAACTGAGTGGAAATTTCCCAAGCACTGTCATTTCTGCTGTTTTTCAAATACAGTGCTTGCCTTACAACCTCAGTGTCTTTTCTGCTCATTAAACTTTTTCTTTGTATTTTATTTCTGGTATTTTGCAACTGGATTAAAACCCACTGCCATCATTGTCTTATTCAATCCTTACAGATCCAAATTTTGTTCGGACTTTCCTGACCACCTACCGCTCCTTTTGCAAGCCCCAGGAGCTGCTGAGTTTGCTGATAGAAAGGTGAGGAGGGATCCTCCTTTCTGAGGGCATGGAAAAGGTCTGGAATCATAGAATAGAATCCCAGAATGGTTTGGGAAAGGACCCTAAAACCCATCCAGTGCCACTCCCTGCCATGGCAGGGACACCTTCCACTGTCCCTGGCTGCTCCAAGCCCTGTCCAGCCTGGCCTTGGGCACTGCCAGGGATGGAGCAGTCACAGTTTCTCCAGAAATTCTATTCCAGGGCGTCCCCACCCTCAGAGCCAGGAATTTCTTCCTCAAATCCCATCTAACCCTTCTCTCTCAGTTTGAAGCCTTTCCCCTTGTCCTGTCACTCCAGTTCCTGATGAGTTTTGTTTATCTGCAATCACAGAACATCCCAAGTTGGAGGGGACCCACAAAAATCCGAGATTCCAAGCGCTCCTTTCCTCCTCGAGATCCCAGTGTCAAGTTTCGGTGTTCTAGTGAAGTTTGCAAACCAGTAACTTTAAAACAATGACCCAGGTTTCCAGTGCAAGCTTCCTTTTCCCAGTTTAAACGAGTTACCTGAATGAGGTGTGAGCTGGAGCACCTGGTGTGCCTGGGCTGTGGGTGGTGGTGTTGGGAACTGCTAAACTGGCTCATGAGAGAGTTGAGTGCACCCAAATCTCGATGGAAATTAGGACAGAAATGTTCCAGGCAGTTTGTTTGAAGGCACAGACGTACAGTAAACAGCATTTTAATGCAGCGTGGTAAAGCTGCTCTTAAGCTCCTGTCTAATCTTCCCTTAATCAAGCCAGCAGGTCCTTAAAAACCTTCTATCCCAGTCTAGACACCGTGTGATGAGCAGAGAACCAGGGAATTAGCAGGGTGTGGAGCCGGGGGGGAGGGAATTCCAGGCAAACTGGCTGGCAGGGAAGCACCCGACTCTCCTCACGCTGAACTCATATCAACACATTTCTATAAATTGCAGCTGCTGCACAGAGGGTTGGTGTTTTGCCTGGGCTGCCCTGAGCTGTGTGGTGTTTCCCCAGGTTTGAGATCCCCGAGCCCGAGCCCACGGAGGCGGACAGGCTGGCCATGGAGAAGGGGGAGCAGCCCAGCGGCGCCGACCTGAAGCGCTTCCGCAAGGAATACGTGCAGCCCGTGCAGCTCAGGTGTGTGTGTGTGCCCTGAGCCCTGCCTGGCACTGCCACAGCTCCTGCAGACACTGCAGGACTCCTGCTGCAGCTTCAGCCTGAGATCCCAAATTCTGCCCTGAGCAGCGACTGCTGGAGCTGGCCCAGCTGGGATCCCCACCCACAGCCACGGCGCCTGTGGGTGAGGGATGTGGAGCTCAGAGCAGGGCTGGCCACGCTCTCAATGCATCCCTTGTTCCCCGGCCCTGTGCAGATAATTGCTCTGTCCCCAGTTTTCCAGCCCTGCTGGTGTTTCTCTCCCTTTCCCAGCCCCGTGGATGTGTTTGCTCACACACAGGGAGACTCTTGTCTGGGCTGCACATTGCAGTGGGCTGCAGGGAATCTTCAAGGTCTTGCTGACCAAGCTAATTTGGGGAACAATTAAGCATTTCTAACATGAATGAGAGTAATTGTTGTCTTGATTGGGGATCGAGACAGGAGGAGACACAGATCACAACCAGTGTTTGCTTGAGCAACTTTTATTCATTACACTGATGAGTAACATCAAGATGTTCCCATTAACGGCACATTACTATTAATATTAATTCTACTAATAGTAATTAATACTGTTAATTACACTCACAGAACCCTCAGTTACTCTGCTACCACACACTCCTGTTGGAGCAACAGCAGTTGACTCAGAGGGTCACACTGACATGCCAGTGCCTCCAAGGTGCTCAGAAAGTCACTCTGAGGTCCCTTTTTTTATCAGACACCTGTGTGCATATATACAGAAAAGATTAAAAAGACAAATATGGGGGTAGCCCTGTCGTTCTCCTCCACACAGAGCTGCCACCACCTTCTTGAACGTGATCCAAGTCACACAATCTCAGCGTGACCTTGATACTGCTGCCCTTGGACAGCTTATCAGGCCCTTGGTGTTCCCACCTTATCAGCTCCTGGGGGTTCAGCAGGAGCACAAGTCTCCACAGTTATCAGTTCTTGGGAGAGCTGCCCCTCAGCTCGTGCTTTCCCTGGTTTTTGCTGTTTTCTGGGAGTTGTTTCTGAGCCATGCTGTGTATTTCCAGTAGTCTTACAGCTGAAACTGAGTGAGTTTGAGCTGCTGGGTCAATAAACTCAGCACCTTGTTCATTCCAGTGTTGTTAAAAGCATCGACCTCTGTTTCAGAGACTGGAATTTGGGAAGAAGCTGGAGAATTGAAGGTGTTTATCCCTTCCTTCCCTGCTTCCCTCCAAATTTCATAGAAAATGCTGTGCCCAGGCATGGAAAGGGCTGGGACACAAATAAATGGATGTGAGGTGATGGGAAGGAGGAGGTGCTCAGGAGGTGCAGTCAGCAGATCCAGGCAGTGTTTTCACCATGGCATCTCAAGGGCAGAGCTGGATTAGACAAGATCCTGTTAGAGGAAACTGGGATGAAAACTTTACCTCGTGGAAGGTGTCACTGATTTCCAGCCTCAGTGATCTGTTGGGATAAACCTTATTTTTCACCTTGCACACTGGGAGGAGGAGAATTGAGGAATTTTCCACATGGCCATGTGGATGTCCTTCATTTGCCCTCAATGCAGGGCTGATTTTCACTCAGGTGATAAATTACACCTGGATAAAACAAAGTGTTGAAGGTGTGAGCTCAGCTGGTTTTACCTGAGGAACAGACAAACCAGTTTTTTATTCTGATTTATCCTGAGTGCAGAAGGCTGAAAAGCAGCTGGAGTTCACTTTTTATTGATTATTTATTTACTGATTTATTAGTGATTTGTCTGAGTGGAGAATATCAAGAGGAAGTTTAGTGTTATCCTTAAGGGATGTACTGGATCTAATCAGGCCTTTTGGGTCATTAAAATTTGTACAAGTAGGGCAGTAACAACAACTTTGAAGCTGAAATTTGTGTATAGGAAAGAAAGAATGACAAATTTGCTTCTTAACAAGTGGGAGATCCTAATTAGCTTTTTTGTTAAAAAAAACACACCGAGGAAAAAAGGAAATTATAAGGCAAATTAGAAATACCTATTTCATCTGATTTTGCTAAGTTTCTTCCTCTTCTGAAACCATCTCAACACTGGCAATTTTATATTCAATTTTAAAATAGCACCAAGCTAAAACTGTTCTTTAAAACCTATAAATTAGGTTTGAAACACCTGCCCAGCTCAGTCTTTGCTCTGCTCCTTTGTCCATGTGTATTCTGAGAGTCAGCAACTACATGAACCTGTAACTTGAGTTTTGTAGGATTATGGTTCATTTATATGGGATAAGCCATGGAAGTCCTTAAAAAGCAACTTAATATTTGTTTTCCTCTTTCCTCAGAATATTGAATGTTTTCCGGCACTGGGTCGAGCACCATTTTTATGATTTTGAGAGGGATCTGGAGCTGCTGGAGAGGCTGGAGACCTTCATTTCCAGTGTCAGAGGTGCAGTAAGGGGGTCCTATTCCCACATTTTGGTACAACTTCCCAGACTGATCCTGATGGATTTTAGGCCTGAGAATACCTTTAAACCCATGAGTAATTTTAATGCCTTTAATTGAGGTGTTTATTAGGCTCCCCTTTACATAAGGAAGCTTTGGCCTGGAGCCTAAACAGCTCCTAAAAATGAATTCAAGCATTAGGATAATAATAATTCAAACATATTTCCTTCTGGACAGTATGGTCATCCTTGTCTGAGTCTGTAATTCAGGCTGTCACCTTCCCCTTCTCCAGAGAGAATTCTTTCCCTTTTGCTTTTTCAATGCTGATTTTTTCCCATTTATATAAAGTTCCAACTGAAAATCATTGTCCTGTTAAAAGAGGATGTTGGCCCCATTTCATATCTCTTCTTTATGAACTCAGGTTTTTTGGCAGCCCCTGTGGAGGGTGGCAGTGTTGGCATGTTTAATCCTTATCCTGGCAATTCCAGGTTTTCATCTTCAGAGTGCCAGGCCTTACATTGGGCAGTATAATTCTGAGACAATTACAAGACCTTGGACACAGGGGCACTTTTTTCCACACCAAAACTGTCAGAGGATGTGGTTAAATAGAACTGGTTTCACATCTATTTATTTGTCAGCTGATACACATGAAAGAACCTATAAGAAAAAACCAGAAATACAAACCTGAATTATTTACGTGCAGAAATGCAGAATTCTGAGTGTACATTCAAATTTTGGGGGAGTTGGTTTCACTAAATTACCAAAAGTCCTTTCAATCAAAGGTTCCCAGAATGGTTTGGGTTGAAGGGAGCTTAAAGCCCATCAGGTCTCACCCCTACCATGGCAGGGACACCTTCCACTATCCCAGGCTGCTCCAAGCCCCAGTGTCCAACCTGACCTTGGACACTTCCAAGGATCCACAGCTTCTCTGGGCACCCTGTGCCAGGGCCTCCTCACTCTCACAGGAATTCCAGGAATTCCCAGTTCCCAATATCCCATCTAGCCCTGAGCTCTGACAGTTTGAATCCATTTCTCTCTGTCACTCCATCCCTTGTCCAAAGTCCCTCCAGACTGAGCTCCAGTTCCTAAATGTATTTATTTACAATAAATACTCCCTCCCCAGAGATTGCTCTGTAACACTGACATGAAAGAATATGAATTTTATTTATGAAAACCAACACTTGTAACAAGATTAATGCACTTTTCCCCTTTCTTAGACTGTTAGTTTAACCCTCCCCTCTGTCAGTTTAAAACTTCACTTCCAACAGCATTAAAAAACCCACGTGTGATTTGGTTTTTTTTAATGATTCCTCTCCTCCAGGAAAATCCATGAAGAAGTGGGTGGAGTCCATTGCTAAAATCATCAAGAGGAAGAAGGCTCAGGCCGACGGGGTCAGCCACAACATCACGTTCGAGAGCCCTCCGCCGCCGCTGGAGTGGCACCTGTGGCGCGTGGGGCACGGCGAGGCGCTGGAGCTGATGACCCTGCACCCCATCGAGATCGCCCGGCAGCTCACCCTGCTCGAGTCTGACCTCTACAGGCAGGCCCCAGCTCCCCCTCCCTGCTTTGGAATTGTTTCACCCAAAAAAATGCCCAAAATCGGTCAAAAACACCCCGCGACTTCCAGGGTTTAATGGAAGAGGTTTCCTCGCTGTCTGCTCAATGTTAAAATAGGCAAAGGAGTGGAAAACAAGAGAAAACAATCTCCATGTCAGAATTGTGACAGCAGAAATGCAGGGAGGATAGTTCAGGACTCTTACAAAATTCAAATTATAAAATCCCGTTCCTGCTTCAGTGACGGGAGGTTTTGTGTTGAAACCAGCTGCAAGTGCTTCACCTTCCTATTTTCAATTTTTAACTCTTCTGAAGTTGTTTTCTTGCCCTTTCAGAAAATTAAACTCACTCCTTTGTCATTTTCTTATCTGAAAATGCTTCTTCAAAATTAACCAATTTCAATTAAGATAAAAATGTATTTCCTTCTGTCCTCGAGCAGTTGTCCAAAAGTTGTGTTCTGCAGTAGATTAGGTGGGATTGGATTTGTGCAATGTCAGGTCATGATTAAGGGGAGAAATAATCTTTTAATGCAAACACAGAAATTACAGTTTTTATTTGCACTGAGCTTTTTTGCCTGCTGTTTTGTCATTCCCAGGGCTGTGCAGCCTTCTGAACTGGTTGGCAGCGTGTGGACGAAGGAAGATAAGGAAATGAACTCCCCAAATCTCTTGAAAATGATTCGTCACACTACCAACCTCACCCTGTGGTTTGAAAAGTGAGTGCAGTGCAGTGGCATTAACCACTTTTACCCTGCTCATGCCTGGGGTTTGCTGCTTTATTTCTGCCAAATCCTCCCTTGACTTTCCAACTGGAACATGTGGAAGATGTGATTACGTAAATTTGTACTTGAGATTCTGGAGAGAGAGCCAAAATCTGCATGCTGGATGGGTTTTCACAGAAAAAAATTGATTTAAAAAGTCACCAAGTGTCAGGTTTTATTTCTCAGTGGTTCTCAAATCCCATCTTTTGATCAGGTGCATCGTGGAAACGGAGAACTTTGAGGAGAGAGTGGCTGTGCTGAGCAGGATCATAGAAATCCTGCAGGTTTTCCAAGACCTCAATAACTTCAATGGTGTTCTGGAGATTGTCAGTGCTGTGAACTCTGTCTCAGTGTACAGGCTGGATCACACATTCGAGGTGAGTTTAGGAAAAGGAAATTAAACCACAATCCAGACCTGGGTCACACACAGTTCTGGACTGAAATCCATCGTTGGCAGCAAAGCCTCCCTGGAGTAAAACAGGAAAAGAAGGATCTGAATAAAATGGTTTCAGTTTTGTATGGCTCTGAAAGGCAGCAGAAGGCCTTGAAGTTAAAATCAAACATTGAATTTTTATTAAAGACTAAATTCTGTAAATTTAAAGTTAAAATAATAATCTTTTTTCTGGAATCTCAGGGTCCACGTGACTGAATTTTTGGGTGCTGTAATCCAGAGCAAACCATTGACACAAGAGGTTCTTCGAAACCTTCATTTCAATCCCCAAATTTTGCTCAGAGAGACAGGAAATTGCCTTGTATTTGCTGTTGAGAAGATTTCCAACCCTATTTTTTTATTATTATTATTTTGACTACTCAGGCACTCCAGGAAAGGAAAAAAAGAGTTTTGGATGAAGCAGTAGAATTAAGCCAAGATCATTTTAAGAAGTATTTAGCTAAGCTCAAGTCAATCAACCCCCCCTGTGTGCCTTTTTTTGGTAAGTGACATCAAATTTTTCATGTGGTCTCACTGTGAAGTTGAGTTTGCTGCAGATGGATGGTTAAAAACTGCTTTTTTAAATCAGGAATATACTTAACAAATATCTTGAAGACAGAAGAAGGGAATCCTGACTTCCTTAAAAGACAAGGGAAAGAATTAATCAACTTCAGTAAGAGGAGAAAAGTGGCTGAAATTACAGGAGAAATTCAGCAGTATCAAAACCAGCCCTACTGCTTACGGGTGGAGCCAGAAATCCGGGTGAGCAGCCATTAATTAAATATCTCTTTGGGGATTGGAGAGGGGCAAAAATGCCAAATAATCTTCTAGCACTGGACCTAATTTTGCATGAATAGTGATTATCAAAAGAGGGGGGAGCAGTGGCTGGTGGACAACAAAGAACCACACAAAGGAACAGCCAAAAGTGGTGAAAAATTAGACTTTGAATCACTGAATAAAGAGTATTTCATTAGAATTTTCTCTGTATGCTTATTTTTAAAATATTATCTATACTTGTTTAATTCAGAAATTCTTTGAAAATCTCAATCCCATGGGGAAGATTCCAGAAAAAGAGTTTACAGATTATCTGTTCAACAAGTCCTTGGAGATTGAACCTCGGAACTGCAAGCAGCCACCTCGATTTGTGAGTTTTTCCCTGAAATTTCATGGAATCAAATACCCTGAGTTGGGAAGGAACCACAGGGATCATCAAGTCCAAGGATTATTTAATTAAAATTAATTAGTTAAAATTCACTGAGCACTAGGAAAATAATACATGGTTAACTCAATAAGCCAGATACCTTTTCTTCCTTATCATGAGCTGATTTTCCAGCTAAACTTGATTTAAAAAGACTTCTATTCCTGATGTTTGTCACTACTAAAATATATTACCTTTGTCTTATTTTAAAACTCACTTTTCCCCCCAAAACCTGAAATACTGCTGTTAAATTTGTATTTCTTACAATATAGTCATATGATAAAATATTAAGTAATATTTTTCATTTCACAATATCAAGCAGTCTTATATTAATACTAATTAAAATATTACTTTTATACATAATGTTCCATTTTCTTTAAGATAATTTCTATTTTTCTTTTAACTAAATATTTGCTATTATTGCAAAAACTGCAGACTTTACCAGGTGCAATCATTTTTGCTGAAGAAAATACAGTTCAATTTAAAGGAGTAGCAATTTTGGGCTTAAAATACCCAGCTCCTGGAGCTGAGAGTTGTTTTTTAAGCAGGAAAATCACAATTCAGAGCACTTGTTTTTTATATGTTGTAATTGCCTGAGGAGCTAGAGCCATGTCTAATTTTTTGGGAGAGCTATAAATCATTTTTGCCATCTCTTGTTAGAGGAATGAGTAAGATGAAGTTAGAAATGTGGCAAGAAAACGCCAGAGAATTCTGTTGCAAAAATGCAATAATTTTATTAAAATCTTTTCTAAAAATAGGACTCCAGTCAGCTGGGCAGGAATTCTTTAGAGCTCCTGGTTTCCAAAGAGAGAATGTTACTAGAATTTCAGGAAAATCCAGTTGTGGGTGCTGTAATGTGCAGGACACCACTGAAGGATGGGGCCATAATTCACTTTGCAAGGCTCAGCTTTGATCTGTGCTGGATTACAGCCAAGCCTTCCCAGGCTGGGTTTGTTCACAGTGACCTGGGAGTAGGAATTTTGTCCTGGATAAACTGGAGGGCATGGACAACATGATTCCAAGTGTGTCCTTGATCCTGGGGGTGTGGAGGGGCCTGGTGACCCTCTGTGGTTTTGCTGTTTCTGTGCTGTTGCTCTGGGCATTTCTGCAGCTCTGTGGGGCCCTTGAAGTTAATTCCTATTTCCCAAGGCTGTGATTTGTTTTTCCCACTGTTTTGTCCTGGGTGGCAGCAGAACCTGGACTCTTCATTCCTCATACTTGTGGGGAAAAAAAGATTTCTTCAGCTGCATCCACAGCTTCCCAGCAAACCCCTGCTGTGTAAATAACGCTGCACCTCACATCAGCCGTGTCCCTGTGCTGCCCTTTGAGAAATACTTCTTAAAATTCCTCACAGAGCCTTGGGAATGCTGCAGCGGGGAATGGCAGCAGTGATGGGAATGTTGCAGTATGGAATGTTGCAGTGTTGGGAATGCTGCAGTGTGGAATGTTGCAGTGATGGGAATGCTGCAGTGTGGAATGTTGCTGTGATGGGAATGCTGCAGTGGAATGGCAGCAGTGTTGGGAATGCTGCAGTGTGGAATGTTGCAGTGTTTGGGATCGTTGCAGTGTTGGAATGTTGCAGTGTTGGGAATGCTGCAGAGGGGAATTGCAGCAGTGTTTGGGAGTGCTGCAGTGTGGAATGTTGCAGTGTTGGGAATGCTGCATTGTGGAATGGCAGCAGTGTTGGGAATGTTGCATTGTGGAATGCCAGCAGTGTTGGGAATGCTGAAGTGTGGAATGGCAACAGTGTTGGGAATGTCGCAGTGTTGGGAACCTCGCAGTGTTGGAATGTTGCAGTGTTGGGAATGTTGCATTGTGGAACGGCAGCAGTGTTGGGATCGTTGCAGTGTTGGGAATGCTGCAGTGTGGAACGTTGCAGTGTTGGGAATGCTGTAGTGTGGAACGTTGCAGTGTTGGGAATGCTGCAGTGTGGAACGTTGCAGTGTTGGGAATGCTGCAGTGTGGATCGTTGCAGTGTTGGGAATGCTGTAGTGTGGATCGTTGCAGTGTTGGGAATGCTGTAGTGTGGAACGTTGCAGTGTTGGGAATGCTGCAGTGTGGAACGTTGCAGTGTTGGGAATGCTGCAGTGTGGAACGTTGCAGTGTTGGGAATGCTGCAGTGCGGAACGTTGCAGTGTTGGGAATGCTGCAGTGTGGAACGTTGCAGTGTTGGGAATGCTGCAGTGTGGAACGTTGCAGCATTTGGGAACCTCGCAGTGTTGGAGCGTTGCAGTGCTAAGAGCTCCCCTGTCTCCAGCCCAGGAAAACAACGTATCCCCTGAAATCCCCCGGGATCAGGCCCAACGCGGGCAGGCACTGCTCCACCTCCGGCACCCTGCGGAGCCACCCGCTGCCGCTGGAGAAGGAGCCCAGCAAGATCAGCTTCAGCAGGATCACCGAGGCCGAGCACGAGTCCGCCGTGTCGGCGCCCACCTCCCCCAACACCCCCTCGACCCCGCCGGCGTCGGCGTCCTCCGAGTTCAGCGTGTTCCTGGACATCGACCTCAACAGTTCTTATGGTACACACACACATTTAATAGTCGCTCTTGCTGTCCCTCAGGCTTCCCAAATGTGTTGGGGGTGTGTTCCAGCTTTAAAAAAATAAATTGCAAAATTGGAAGTCATTAAATTCATTCCCAGCGCGACTTAAATTCTCTAGTTCAGGAATGTTTTACATGGGAAGTTTTCATTCACGTTTGCAGTAGATAAACTTGGGGGGTTTTCTGATCTCTCAGGTTATTCAAGCGTTTGTTATGTGCTGCAGTGCAGTGGTTCTGCCTGGAAATTGTTTAATGGATTTTTTTATTTCCCAGGTAACAACAGCATCTTCGCTCCTGTGAACTTGCCTCAGTCGAGTGAGTGTTGGAATTGTGTTAAATATTTAACTCTGCCTTCCCTGGGTTCAGGAGAGCTCAGTGGGGACGAAAATCTGAAATCTGGGATGAGAATGTGGGCTGCATTCAGAAGGGTTCCTTTTAGATCAAATGTCCAGTAAGGAATGTAAAGCCTAAAACTTAAACTGCTGGTTTAGTTTGGGCTGGGTTTTTATCTCCAGGCTCTCACATGATTTTCCTTCTATTTTGAATGTCCTTGATAATTGTTTTGTTTGACTAAAGGTACAAATAAAGCAACTTGATAATTTCCTAATTCCATTTAGTGAAAATAACTGCTCTGTTGCTGGGCAGGAAGAGACACTTTTTCTGTCACACCTGTGAGGGATATCCTGCATTCACCTGTGTTTTCAGCGGTTCTTTTTATTTATTCCACATACCTTTTTTAAAATATGATTAATTTAATTTCCAGCTGGAGAACACAGGCCTGATGCAGACACAGAGCTCAGTGCTCTCCTAAAAGGAAAAGCAAAGGTGTGACAGAAATCACCAATTGACTTCTCAAGGGCTGTGTTGTTTCTTAATCTGAGGATTTTTTTCTGTCTGTAAAACCTCACTTGGAGTTCCCTGGATTTATTTTCCCGTCCCTCAGCATTGTCTGCTGACTGTTGATGCCTTTCTTTGATACTGGACATAGGAGAACACTTAGTGAGGCCTAGATCTGATTAAAGCAATGAATTAAAGGATTTCTTACTGCTGAAATTCCTGGTTCATGTTGCTGTGGAGCACAAAGATCTTATTTGAGTTGCTTTGAGTTTGGCTTGATATTCCAGAATATGTTCCTCAGATACTGCACAAGGAGTAAAAGATCTGCTTTTCCCTCTCCAGAGACTTTCTTCAGCTCTTGGGGGAGCTTCCCTAAACTGAGTGATGAGCCTCAGAACCCTCCTCCACTTCCTCCACGAAAAAAGATGGATCAGGATGCTTCCAATGCTAAGGTACTGCTGTCCTGGATGGAATAACTTTGGTGATAAATTGGGGAATATCTAGAATCATTTAGCTTGGAAAAGACCTTTAAGATTGTCAAGTTCAATCATTTATCCAAACAGGGCTCTGTCAGTCTAAAAGGCTTCGAGATGCAGAGCTCTGGCTTCCCTTTTAAAGTTTTGGATTCTCAGACTCTGCTAGGAATTTCAGGAACACAGTGTTCATATTCCCATCAACAGAACAGCTGCTGTGTTTCTGACAGCACCACTAGCAGAGGTCAGGAGAATTCCTCATCTGTCTGAAGATTGCTCCTTATCCAAACATGGCTTTAAACTGAAGGAGAGTTAGGTTTGGATTGGATGTTGGGAATTGGGAGTTCTTGGCTGTGAGGGTGGGGAGGCCCTGGCACAGCACGCCCGGAGCAGCTGTGGCTCCCCCTGGCAGTGTCCAGGGCCAGGCTGGACAGGGCTTGCAGCACCCTGGGATAGTGGAAGGTGTCCCTGCCCATGGCAGGGGGTGGAACTGATGAGCTTTAAAGTCCCTTAAAACCAAACCATTCAGGGATTCTGTGCTCTCCATTCCTTACACCTCCTTTTTCTCCGTGACACCGCAGGGAAATCCCAAGCCGGACGACGACCCTCCAGCGATCCCACCTCGGCAGCCGCCGCCTCCAAAGATCCAACCTCGCGTTCCTGCTTACACCAGCCCCTTGGAGCAGCCCCTGCACAGCCCTCCTCCTCCACCCCCCCGCGACCCCGTCCCCGACACCCCGCCCCCGGTGCCGCTGCGGCCGCCCGAGCACTTCATCAACTGCCCGCTGAGCCTGCAGCCGCCGCCGCTGGGCCGCCTCCCCCGGGAGCCCGAGTGGCTGCGGGAGGCGGGCTCGGGCCCCAGCTCCCCGGGCACCCCTCCCAGCACGCCCTCCCCGCGGGTGCTGCGCCGCTGCTGCGTCCTCAGCGCCAGCCACAACAACCTGGCCCAGCCGCCCGTGCCCCCCGTGCCGCCCCGGCACAACTCCAGCCCTCAGCTGCCAAAACTGCCACCAAAGACTTACAAAAGGGAGCTCTCCCACCCTCCTTTGCACAGACTGTCTTTGCTAGAAAATGCAGAAACTCCTCAATGACCTTAGCCATAGTAGTCATTGACACTGGAATACTATTTGTAAAGTTCCTCTTTTTTTTTTTTTTTATTTATTCAAAAAAAAAAAGAAAAAAAGGCAGTGTATTTTAGTACTTTCACAAATTACGCTCTTAAAGTGCTGCTGATCAAAAAAAAAATAAAGGTTTAAATTTGAAAAAATTCAGACTACACACATTCCAACCTGTGTGGTTGGACAGCATTACCCTCAGGTGAGCAGCAGCATTGCCTTGGTTCACATCCTCAGTGCCGACCGTTCTGCCAGAACACAAAATAGACCTTTTGCACTGTAAACTACACTAAGTGAATTTAAACTGACATCATTTAATTGCACTGAGCCAAAAAAAAAAGGTGCGTCTGTGGAATATTTTTTTCAAATTTGAGCACTAGTGGCCTTTTTTTTAAAATAAGGAAACCCAGCAATGGGATGATCAAACAACACAAGGATACAGAGCGTCACAGATTTGAAACCTCTGACCACTTGCCTTGAGGTTCCTGAGTGACAGCTCGTGTTCTGGAATATTCTCATGCCATGTCTTAATTGCCATTGATTTGCTGCTGAAGACAAAGAAAAAAATAGGTTGAAATCTAAATACCAAAATATTTGGTTGGTCTTGGTTCTTTGGAGAAAGGATGAAGGAGGAGTACCCATCTGGGGTATCGGGGAGGATCCCGAGTACTTCACGTGCATCCTGCTCAGATGTGCCTTTTTTGTTTTGATAGGCGAAGGTGTCTTAAGCTAAAGAGTTTGTCTGTTGTTGTAGAGAACAAAGCTATGCGCCTGTACAATTGTTTATATTGTATATTTACAGATATGCTAATGACATGTATAAATTGAAGTTGACTTCGAGGCCTATAACACAGTCTGCTACTCGTGGGACTGGATCCGGCCAGCAGCGTTTTCTCTGCCTTGGGAACAGTCCTGCCTTCCAGACCTAAT
Source organism: Prinia subflava (assembly GCF_021018805.1). Classification (NCBI taxonomy): domain Eukaryota; kingdom Metazoa; phylum Chordata; class Aves; order Passeriformes; family Cisticolidae; genus Prinia; species Prinia subflava. The sequence continues at coordinate 61,807,410 of NC_086251.1, forward strand.
AACTTCCTTTACATCTACACTTAACTCGTGAATCCACTTCGGAAATTGGTAGCATTTAAACCAGCAAACACTTAAAGCTTTATTAAACTTTTCAAACTGATAAGTGAATGGAACTTTTCTTTGCCAGTCTGACCCCCGTGTTTGAACTGGTGTGAGAGTGAGTCTGTTTTACTGGTAGTTCTGTAGCAGCATTTATAAAGTGGCCTTCACCAGCCACATTTTATTTACTGGTTTGTGGCCTTTTACTGTGCTTTGTATCAGAGTTCTTAACAAGATTAATAAATCACCCCAGTCTTAATTTTTAAGAGCTTGAGCGGTGCGTGTTCCTTGCAAGGACAAGGTTGGGAATTGCATTTTTGACAACACAAAATGCCCCAGTTTTCCATGCTGCAGGTTTCACTTTGGCTTTCCTTCTGCCTTTGAGAGTTGGACGCATCCCAGGCTTCCAAATCACACTCCAGCTTCTCATCAGTCTGCCTAAGCTGCTCCCATTGTCTTGGGCAGTCCATTTGGAAAATTCTCCTTTTTGGAGAGGAGATACGACTGAGGAGGGATATTAATTAGAAATACCCTGAGTTAGAAGGAATCCATCAGGACCATCGAGTCCAGCTCCTGGATCATACAGGATCATACCCAGAACCCCACCATTTTCTCCTGGGAAGATGTATTTTTCCATCTGCCTCTTGAACAGCCTGTCCACTCCATGCTACTTCTGTGAGGAAGAAGAGAGGGTTGGAATCCATTCACACAAGGGGCTAAAATACACTTTTTATAGGAGAGCTGCTTCATTTTGATAAAATAAGGTTCAAGAAGTCCCAAACTTGACATGCACGAACTGAGAGTGCAAGTAGGAAAATGGAGTATAACTTGGAAAAGTGGAATTCTTTTTTAAATTCTTTGCATTAACACTTTTTAAGTCCCCACCAGCAGCTGTTGCTAAAAAAGGAATAATATTTTTTCAGAGTTTCATGTGTTGTTGAAGAGGAAAAATTCTCCCACATTTTAGAATATACAGATGTCAGCTCTATGCCTTCCTGTACAAATGCTTATGCCAAAACCATTTTGAATATTCCACAGTAAAATATAACATGGCCATGGAAAGTGGTCAGTGAGATTCCCACCAGCATGGTTCAAGAGAGTAATAAATAACATTTCTGTTACTTCATAATTAGAGGGGTAGGTAAAGAACAACAAAAAAAACCTGCTGGAGGGGCAAAATACGAAGTCTGGGTTTGAAGTTGGCTTGTGTGGGAAAAGGCAATTCCCTCAGGAAACTTCTTCCCAAGGAAGAGGAGCCTCCCCTCCGGGGGAATCTGCCGACCACCGAGAGGCCTCCCATTGCTCTAAAAGAAATGAAGAAATAAAGTAATAAAAAAAACTTTCTTCCACATATCCAAGGGGGGGAAATCTAAAACCTTTGCATTTTCAAGATGTCAACGCAGAATCAATTATATTCAGTTGCTTGATTAAAACCTTTTTTGTGAGTTTACTAAAACCTTTTTGTAGGTTTGTTAAGACCTTTTGTAGGTTAAGACCTTTTCTGTAGGTTTATTAAGACCTTTTTCATAGGTTCAGGGAGACCTTTTTCATAGGTTTATTAAGATATTTTTGTACATTTATTAAGACCATTTTAAGTTTATTAAAGCCTTTTTGTATGTTATATTAAGACCTTTTTTGTAGACTTGCTAAGACTTTTGCAGGTTTATTAAAACTTTTTTGTAGGTTTGTTAAGACCTTTTGTAGGTTAAGACCTTTTCTGTAGGTTTATTAAGACCTTTTTCATATGTTTATTAAGATATTTTTGTACATTTATTAAGACCATTTTAAGTTTATTAAAGCCTTTTTGTATGTTATATTAAGACCTTTTTTGTAGATTTGCTAAGACTTTGGCAGGTTTATTAAAACTTTTTTGTAAGTTTATTAAAACCTTTTTGTAGGTTTGTTAAGACCTTTTGTAAGTTGTGTGAGGGCGGTTTGTGACAGAACCTTCAGCAGGGCTCAGGCTGGAGCTGCTCAGGGGTCCTGAGGGCTCCGCGCTCCCTCAGGGACCGGGCTGGCGGGATCCCGGAATCATTCCGGCTGGATATGACTGGCAGGATCCTGGAATTATTCCGGCTCCACACGGCTGGCGGAATCCTGCAATAAATTCTGCTGGAAAAGCCTCCACGCCCCCCGAGCACAGCCTGTGCCGCCGCCCAGCGCGGGCGGGCAGCGCCGTCCCCTCACGGCCCGCCCGCCATTTCCTCCCGGGGCGGGCCGAGCGTGAGGCGGGGCCGCGCCGCCTCAGAGCCGCGGCCATGGCGGGCTTCGTGCGGGAGCTGGAGCGGCGGGCCGGGCCGGCGCTGCGGCTGGAGCAGCGGGCTGCTGGCGGTGTGGGCTGTGTGGTGTGGGACGCCGCGCTGGTGCTCGCCAAGTTCCTGGAGACCGGCGCCTGCCCCCTGGCCCGCCGCCACGTCCTGGAGCTGGGCGCGGGCACCGGCGCCGTCGGCATCATGGCAGCCACGCTGGGGTGAGCGGGAGCCCCTGCCCGGCGCTGTCTTCTCCCTCAGAGCCTTTCGATTCCTTCAGACCCTGTTTTCTGTGCTGTGCAGAGTGTCCCCTGCGTTATTCGCTAACCATGTGTGTGTGTTACAGGGCGAACGTGACGGTCACAGACCTGGAGGAGCTGCAGGAGCTGTTGATGGTTAATATTGAGAATAACAAGCACCTGGTCACAGGGTCAGTCCGAGCCAAGGTACTGAAATGGTTTGTATGAGCCTTTATTTCATGCCTCTGTTCAGCTTTAATGGGGTTTTGGGGTTCAGATTGAAAAAGAGTCGATTTAGTTGGGATGTTGGGAATTCTTGGCTGTGAGGGACATGAGGCCCTGGCACAGCATGCCCGGAGAAGCTGTGGCTGCCCCTGGATCCCTGGAAATATCCAAGGCCAGGTTGGATGGGGCTTGGAGCAGCCTGGGATAGTGGAAGATGTCCCTGCCCATGGCAGATGTGGAATGGGATGGGCTTTAACCTCCCTTCCAACCCAAACCATTTTGGGATTCTGTGATTCTGCACTGGCTTTGGTAAATAGCTAAATAACTTCAAAACACTGCTGTGGGAGGGAAACTTAATGAGAACACATTTAATGTGTTAATATGAGAACACAGCAATTAACTTTATCCTCAGTCCTTTAGTATGTGTTATCACTGAAATTTCTCACTTTTTGTTGGTTTTCTCTTGTTTGTTTTTTGTAGGGGTGAAGATGTAGCAGAATTTCAGCCTCCCCCCGATTACATACTCATGGCTGATTGCATTTACTATGAGGAGGTAAATGAGGACTTTGCTCAACCCCTACAGAAAGGTTTCTTGGGAAGGGGAGTGGGATCAGTGTGTTTAGTGTGAGACGTGTTCAGGTAAATATTGTGCTCATGTCATGGTCCCTGTGGTTTATAGGAATACACAGAGCAAGACTGAAAGAGGCATTTTTAATAGATGTAAGGCCATTTGAAATAGAACCAGAGACTATTTTTATGTTAAAACCTCCAAATTGAATGTTTGTGCCTTCTCCACACCTTTTTTTAAGCATTGGGAAGGGTGAAGCAAAATGTGAACTGTTGAAATCATTGATAAATGAAATTTAAAACTGCTACATCTGCTGTTTGGGTTCTCCTCACGCTTTCTTTGGGAAGGCAAGAGGAGGAATCCTGCTACAGCTGAGTGGTTGCTGTAGTCTGCCTTGTGTCCTCAGCTGGAGCTCTGTAGGATGTGCACGGAGAGCTGAGGGAAGCTGCAGGAGAAGGGAAATAACCTGAAAAACCCCATGTCCCAGTGCCCTTCCGATGGCTTTACCAGCCCCTGGCACTGAGTCCCTGCCTGTTGGTCCCATTTCCCTGCATTGGGGGCTGGATCTGAGCCATCCTGCAGGAATAATTGAGAAAACTCTCACTCGGAGCCACACTGAGGAGTTCTCATTGTTGCGTGCCTCGAGGAAGGGCCCACTCAGCAGCGTGGGATGTTTCTGGCTTGGATTCCAGTTCCGTTTTCTTGGACAGTCTGGGAAACTCTTCTCCTGTGAGTCTCCCTTGCTGCTCTGCTTCCCAGCTTTCCCCCCATCTTCTTGTCCCAGTTAAAGCACTGAAAATAACTCCCTGCACAGCAAAACTGGGAGCTTCTCTCTGGGGTGAAGACTTTAGCTAGAGGGTATGGTAACCAGTGAAATGAACTTGAAATCCACGTGGGAAATGTGTCACCTCTTTTGGGCAGTCCTTGGAGCCGTTGCTGAAGACCCTGAAGGACCTGACAGGCCCTGACACTCGTGTCCTGTGCTGCTATGAACAGAGGACTATGGGGAAGAACCCTGAAATTGAGAGAAAATACTTTGAAGTAAGTGGTTTTTAAGCACATTTTCTTTTAGGCTGTTCCATTGAAAGCAGAGGGAAAATACAAAGTTTTGCTCAGGAGCTCAAAACTCTCTCCTGAGTGACAGAGGTGCTTCTGAAGAAATTCCTTCTCTCTAATGAGAGCCCATTAACGGGTGTTTTAACTGAATATTCCAGCTGTATCCTGTGTGCAGGTGAGGAAAAGTAATGCAGGGAACACCTGTGGGGGGATGATGGTCAGTGCAGGTTTAACTCTGACTGTTGAGAAGCAGCTTTTGTGCAGGATTATATATAATAACTACAATATTGCTAAAAAAAAAAAGGGAAAGGGTGAGAATTGCAGGGGATTGGTACCTGTTAATCAAAGCAGCTGTTTGATAATTAGTGCCTCACACTCCTGTGGGGCCCTGGCAGTGAGGAGGGCTGTGCTCAGCTCTGCTGAGGTGCTGCTCCCACAATAAACACAGCAGGTGTTGGTGTTTCTGGCTCATTCCTGCTTTTTTTTGTGTGATTTATTTCCTCCTTTGCCAGGTTCAACCCGGGCAATCTAAGCATGTCCCAAAGCCGGTGCTGGGGGATTTTAGACTGGTTTTTTCTCTCCCTTTCAGTTGAGAAGGTTGGCAGGCAGGTGCTGTGGTTTGGCCTAGCATTTCAGGGATTGAAGCAAAATCATGGATTCACAGAATGGTTTAGGTTGGAAAAGTCCTCTGAGATAATCAAATCCAACCATCCCCCAAGTGCTGCCAAGGCCACCACTGACCCGTGTCCCCCCAGGTGCCACATCCGCACAGCTTCTAAATCCCTCCAGGAGTGTTTTAAATAGATTTTTGTGGAGTAGCTTTGAGTTAGTGCTGGAGCAGTTCAAATGAGGGTGAAGTGCTGCATGGGGAGGAATGTCTGGAATGGTTGTGGAAGCCTTTGTGGAACTGTTCTTTGTGGAACAGCTGCTTCAGAGGGACTTCGAGCTGGAAACAATTCCCCTGGACAGGCACGACGAGGAGTATCGGAGCGCAGACATCCACATCGTGAGCATCCACAGGAAGAGGGCGGTAGGTCCAGAGTCCCAGCAGCTCTGGGGTGTTGGGAAGGAACCTTAGAGCTCATCTCATTCCATCCCTGCCATGGGAACCCTTCCACTGGAACGGTTCATGGCACCAGCACAGCAGCTGCTGCCAGGAGTTCCCAGAGCTGCTGCTTCCTTGGCACAGCGTTCCCGAGGTGGAGCTGCACACTGACTGTGAGATTAGGGAACCGCAGCCCGGATCCCTGCTGGGCAAAGGAGCTGCTTTGTTCCCAAATGTGGTGCTCCAGGTGCCAGCTCTCCTCTTCAGCACTGCCTTTGAGCTTCACACTTCTGCTTCCGTGCGCTCCTGGGGTGGGACCTCCAAACTGGAGTTTGGAGGCACCAAAGTAATAAAAATACAATGCCCGGTGCTGCTTTTGGCACCGTGGGCTCTGCTGTGCCACCCTCTCCCCCAAACCATGCTCTAGATCTGATACTCAGCAGCTGCCAGGATTGCTTTGATCATTTTGGGGTTAATAGATGAAGCGTGAAGAAAATATTTTGCATATTGTGCTGACACAACGTGCAGGCTCAGCTCTTGAGCAAAACCAGGCCAGTTAAAAATCTGTCATCTTTGTGAAAATCTCTCGACAGAATTTCCCATCGTGAGGTCTTTGAGCACGGGATCTGTCCCCTGGCAGAGCTCTGGAGAAGAGGGGACGGGATAACCCCACAGAGGGACTGTCTGCGCTGTGGTTGGGACTCATCTACACCCAACAGCTTCTAGCTGCACTCGGCAGAGGTGTCTGAGAGCGCCTTCCGGCAGGACGGCTGTGGGCTGGCCGTGCCCGCGGCCCGGGGAGGCGGGGATGGAGCCGGGGATGGAGCCGGGGGCGTGCCGGTGCCTCTGCGGGGCGGGAGCGGCGCTGCCGAGCGCTCACCCGGGCGATCCCAGCGCGCCGCGCTGAAACCTCCGAGAGGGGAAAACTGGAAGCGGCTCAGCCGGCCGGTCAATAAAGCTTTGGTACAGGACATCTGCCGGGTTTCAGATGATGGGTTGTTCATTCAAACTGTGATTCCTGTGTCATTCCCTCTTTGGAGGCTCATTCCAGGAGCTGGGGCTGTCATGGTGATGATGGTTCCTGCACGGATAAAACGCGCCTGTGCAAAATCATTCTGCCTTCTGTTTTCACCTGTGCTTTTCTGGTGTAAAGACCTGCAGTGTTCAAGTTTGACACCTTCAGGTTATTCTGGTGAGCAGGTTCCTTGTGGTTGTCAGTGTTTCTGCCCCTTGGAACACAGTGGTGGCTGAGAGGAGGAATTTTGCAGGAATTCTCACTTTTCTGTGGTGGAAGCAGCTGTGGAAGTTGGGTCTGTGACCGAGGCATGAGTTACCGTGGCTGAGTTTTCACTAAAAAACTAGTGGGTTGGGAGGAGCTTCGTTTGCAGGCTCCCAGGAGTTTTCTGCACCTGCCCTGAGTTCAGGCTCCCTTTATCTCCAGTAAAAGAATTCCTTGCAAACTTCCCACATCCTAAAACGCTGTCCTGGCTTGCCGAGCGCGGCGGCGGCGATTAGCGAACGCGAGAACCTAATTTGTCAAACCGCACGTGTTATTTGTTACCTTGTTATGGGAAGAGCTCCTTAATTACCCAGTGGCCTGCAGGAAGGCATTTACTGCAATATTTACACCAACGTGGCTTCCTGGGTGGAAGCTCTGATTGCAGAAAAGTGAGGAAAAGATCCCCAAATCCCAGCAGTGGTGGGGATGGTGTCACACTGGGACACTGGCACTCTGCTTGGTGGTGGGGGTGATGCAGAGGGGAGCAGCCTTTCCCAAGGGTTTGGAGCTGGTGAACAACTGTTTAATCTACAGGACGTGTGGTATCAGCACTTCCTTTTGCACAGGGCTCGGATCTCTTCTTCAGAAGATAAAGGGAGGAAGTTGTGCTTTTTCTTCCCTGCTGGTTGCTGCTCTGCTGTGCCCTCAGCTTTGGGTCTGTGTCACTTGGGTTGTGACTGTCCCTGGGTGACAGGGACCTCGTGGGAGAGGGGCTGGGCCATGTCACCGTCTGCGTCACCTGTCACCAGCTGCACCCAGCGAGGGGGATGTAAAAACCCAACTGCTGCTGCTGCTGCTGCTCCGCAGCTGTGGAGAGGAAACCGCCACTAACCAGGGCAGCAGGGAGGGGCCGCCTGTCCCCAGAGCCACCACGTGAAACAGCTGCTTTCTGGGGAGAAAAAAGGGCGTTTGGGAAGGGGGTGGGTTCCTACTGGGGCTCGGCTCCACGGTGTCTGGAGAGGCTGGTGGCTGCCTGCTCGGAACTAGGAGAGGGTGTGGAGCCCTTATGGAAAACGGGATGCGAGGGAGGTGGTGATCCTGCTTCCTGCCAGCCTCTCTGTTCTCTCACCTGTCCTGTTTGTCCCAGTTGGATTTGTCCTGATTCCTTGCAGAGAGCATGTTTTGGTGCCCCTTCCATGAAACACAAGGGCTCTTTGGAGAAGTCTGGCTGTGACAGGGTCAGGCTCTGCCTGGCCTCTTGGGCACAGCAGGTGCTCTGGAGAGCTCCTGTCCCTTGCAGTCCTTCCTGCCGTGCCCAAATCTGTTCCAGCTGTCCACAGAAGAGAGCTCATCCCTGGGCTCTGCCTCCAGGCTAGATGTGGTGAGAACCAGCAGCACCAAATCCACCACATCCCAGCTGAGTACCCACCCTGTGCCTCACCTTGCTGAGATTTGTTTGTGTCCTCAAGAGAGAGCAGGAAACCTCCATGTGCTGCTGCTGTGGGAGCCAGTTTGGTGTCACAGGCAGAGGCATTTGGGAGTTTCAGCATTTGCCTAAAGTCATGCTTAAATTGTGGATAATTTTCTGGCTTGGTTTCAACACCAGCTCAAGCGATGGGAAACTGCGTGGGCTGTGGGTGCGGAGGTCACGCGGGATTTTCCTGGGAGAGCCATGATGCTCCTGTGCTGTGGAGGGGGCTCTGCCCTGCCCTGTCCCCCTGGTGACAGCAGTGGCAGTGCCACCAGCCCGTGGTGCCTCTGGGGCTTTGCTGGGCTGCTCACTCCTGGCTGTGACAGCCAGTGGAGCTGTTCCAGTTCCACTTGGATTGAGGGCATGCGGTCTGGAATGGAGCACGGTGTGCAATGCCAGCTCAGCACCAGCCACATCAATCACTGATGCTGCCTTGTCACGGTATCAGACACTAAACTGCAGGACCCATGGTGCTCCATGGGCGTTTCTCCCTTTTCTAGGACAAGCAGGAGATGCAGGGTAGCTGCCAGAAAGTGCTGGTGCCCAGATCCAGCCATCCACTGATTCCCAGTGCTGCTGCAGAGCCCCCGGGACTGTGTGAGGCCAGGACCTGCTCCCACACATCCCACAGGGCTGGTGGCTTTGCTTGGGAAAGTGTCCTCCCCAGCTGTGCAATCATTTTCCATGGCATGTAGTCCTGGACAAGTGGATTCTCCTCGTAGAAAATGACACTTCTTGCCTGTAGTATTAAGGAAAAGGTTTTTTTTCCTGTGGATCTGCTGCTGCTCCCCCCAGCTGCTGTGTGCTCCTGGGCCATGGGCAAACAGCTCCGTTAAACGGTGTCTTGGGTTGATTCTGTGGCTGCTGCTGCTGTTGTGCCACTTCCTGAGCCCCACTGAGCAAACAGTGCAGTGACAACGGCAGGGTGGCAGTCACCAGCTCAGTGACAGGAGGGCTCTCCCATCCCTGCTGCACCTGCCCCCACCTCATGGGGCCCTGAGGGCCTGAACCAGGGGGAATGGCTTCCACTGCCAGAGGCCAAGGTTAGACTGGATATTAGGGAGAAGATTTTGGCTGTTTGGGGAGGCCCTGGCACAGAGTGCCTAGAGCAGCTGTGACTACTCCTGGATCCCTGGAAGTGCCCAAGGGCCAGGGTGGACAGAGCTTGGATCAGCCTGGAATATTGGAAGGTGTCCCTCCCATGGCAGGGAGTAGAACAAGATGAGCTTTGAGGTCCCTTCCACCCCAAACCATTCCGGGATTTCATGATGTCAAACCCCAGGTGTTCTGGCAGCCCCACCTGGGGGCTGGGGACACTGCTTGGTGACAGTGGTGGTGTGGGTGTGGCTCCATGGCCTAGCACGTGTTCCCAGCACTGCCCCACGAGTGCCTGTACAGCGTGTAGGATGCCAGGAGAGGGGTCCCAGCTTTCCCCTCCTGAAATGGTGTCAGTTTGATCTGCTTGCTGCTGGTGCAGTGTCCTGTCAGCCCGGGCTGGGGAAGCCGTGGGACTGCGGTCTTGTGGTCTCCTTTCACATCCTGAAACAAAAAAAAAAAAGTTTCTTTTCTGAGGCCATGCAAACCATGAGTTTTGTGCAGCACAGAGGCCCTGGAGCTCTTGTTCCTGCACCTGTGGGCAGCCAGAGCTGTGGATCCCAGCCCTGAGTCCAAGCCCCAGGAGTGACCAGGACCTCCAGGGTGATGGTGCTCCACATTTGTGTCCAAGTTCAGTGTCTTCTGAGGCTCAGCTTCTCTCAGCCACCATCCCCTGTGAAGTGGAAGAAAGGTGACAATGAGCAGAGAAAGCGGTGGCTGAAATTCTGTCAAACTGTTTGGCCTGTAGAGACATTTTTGGAAGATGTTTCCCAAATTTCCTTGTGGGATGGATGTCTAAGTCCACCCTGGGTTTCCCATGGGAGGTTTCTCCCATCCCTGTGAGCTGTGGGACCTCGTGCCCAGGCAGCACCTCCATCTTCAGCCCTTAATTATCCTGTGCCAGTTATTCCTGCCCCCACCAGCTCCCATGAGGAATGTGGGAGCAGCCAGGGGCCTTTTGGGGTGACTCGGATCAGGAGATGAAATAGGGCTCCTGCTGTGGTGTGGCTGTTTCTTTATTCCTCTTGTGCTCCTGGCTTTGCTTTTTTGAGGTTTATAAAAAAAGGAAACCTATAAACTGGGAAAGGCTGCGGAAGTGAGAAGGCAGCAGTGGGCAGGAGGGAAGTGGGGGTGCCTTGGGGAAGCAGCCAGGCTGGGATGTGGTCCCTGGTACCCTGCCAGCGTCAGTGGGAAGCGCAGGACGGCCCCGTGTCCAGGAGGACGCGTGGCAGAGCCCTGTCCCTGCACGCTGCCATGAGTTCACCCATTTCCTTCCTCTCCCTACAACCAGGCGGAAAAAAGCCACGTTTTCCCCTCTGTTCCATGTCTGCCCTGAAGGAGGATTTGCTCAGGGTGATCCAGCGCTGGCAGCCTTGAGGCCCCATCCCGGCATGTCCCCGGCCCTGCGTGTCCCGGCCCTGCTGAGCCCGCGCTTCCCATTGTGCCCGAATCCTCTGACTCATCCGTCTGTGCTCCGCTCCAGTGCAGTCCCTGGCGAGTGGCAGCCACCGCCTCACGGCGTTTCTGTTCCCCCTGCGGGGCAGCGAGCGGCCGCTGCTCCTCCCGCCCTGCCCGGCCTCCAAAGCCCATCCCACCTGCGGCTCAGCATCAGCACAATCCCGGCCTGACACCCTCGGAGCGGGCGCTTAATCCCCCTCGGGTTTGGATCTCTGCGTCCCAGGAGGGCCAGCAGTGCCGCTGGGGCTGGATGGCTCCCTGCCTGCTCCCTGCCCGCTCCCTGCCCACTCCCTGCCCGCTCCCTGCCCGCTCCCTGCCCGTTCCCTGCCCGTTCCCTGCCCGCTCCCTGCCCGCTCCCTGCCTGCTCCCTGCCCGTTCCCTGCCCACTCCCTGCCCGCTCCCTGCCCGTTCCCTGCCCGCTCCCTGCCTGCTCCCTGCCCGTTCCCTGCCCGCTCCCTGCCTGCTCCCTGCCCGTTCCCTGCCCACTCCCTGCCCGTTCCCTGCCCGCTCCCTGCCCGTTCCCTGCCCGCTCCCTGCCCGCTCCCTGCCCGCTCCCTGCCCGTTCCCTGCCCGCTCCCTGCCCGCTCCCTGCCCGCTCCCTGCCCGTTTCCTGCCCACTCCCTGCCCGCTCCCTGCCCGCTCCCTGCCCGCTCCCTGCCTGTTCCCTGCCTGCTCCCTGCCCGCTCCCTGCCCGCTCCCTGCCTCTCTGTGCCCTGCCCTGTTCCCTGCCTGTTCCCTGTCTGCTCCCTGCTCCCTGCCTGCTCCCTGCCTGCTCCCTGCCTGTTCCCTGCCTGTTCCCTGCCCGTTCCCTGCCCGTTCCCTGCCTGCTCCCTGCCTCTCTGTGTCCTGCCTGTTCCCTGCCTGTTCCCTGTCTGCTCCCTGCTCCCTGCCTGCTCCCTGCCTCTCTGTGCCCTCATGCCAGCTCCAGTTTCCATGCCCAGAGCGGTGCACAGACCCATTCCCAGTGCAGGCTCTGGGGATCCTGTCTGAAGCTGTGGGTGAAGTCGGTGACAGTTTTCTGTGGGTTTTGCTCCCCCTGCCCAGCCCAGCAGTGCCAGCCTCACCCAGCTGATGCCTGATGGGCTCTAAGGGCTGGCAGGGCCATGTGGAGGAATGTTGTCCACACTTCCCTGTGGATTCCCAACCTCCAGCTACCCCTGCTGAGTGCAGGATCCCATAGGATGCCTTAAATAATAAAAAACCCCACAACAGAAATAACCTGGAACAGCTGCCCCCAGGCTGCTGCTTCACCCTGCCGAGCGTGCTCAGGTGCTAAATCCAGCATGGCTGGTTTTGGGGAAGAGCATCACTTTTCGGGGGAGTGCACCATTTTTGGGTGAGTGCATCACTTTTTTGGGATGTGCATTTTAGGGAGAGCAGCGTGGATCCAGATGTTGCTTCCCACAGGATTTTCTAGCACATGCAGGACCCTGAGACATCCAAGAGCCCTGGCAAGAGAGGAAACCAAGTGGGATGGGAGAGGTGGGCTCTGTGAATCCCACAGGAGCTGGAAGGTTTGCACTGGAGCCGGGGATTCCCCAGGGAAGCTGAGAGGATTCCACCACCCACACCATGGCTGAGTCACTGCTGCAGGCTTGGCACACTCAGTGTTTTCACCCACCACCCCATGTCCTCCATCCCACCCAGGTGCCCAATTTCCTTTGGATTTGAGTGTAAGGAAGGAGTTAAGCAGCTACAGGCTTGTGTGGATTTGGGCCAGATATTTAAAGATCCAGGGCTGGGAAGGGAAAGGGGAGGTGTGATACTCTCCAAACGCTCCCTGCAAACACCTCAGAGGCTCCCACTGCCGGTGCCGTCCCTGCGCTCCCGACGGCGGCTGGTGGGGGAGAGGCAGAAAATGCCTTTCTCCTATTTTTAGCTCTTCCACGGTGTCATTAGAATAATGTGGGATTGGAGAATGTTGCTCTGCAAAATTGCCTGGGAAGGCAGAACTCCAAATGTGAAGGTTTGGGATGCTGCAGGGTGGAGGGGATGGGGATGGAGAGGAGGCACGTGGCAATGGCCCAGTGGGAGCTGCCCAGGGAGCAGTGGTGGTGACAGGGACAATCCGTGCTGATGTGACACAGCAATTAATAGACACGTCCTTAATTACATCCCAGGAGAGGGGGTTTAAATAGAGATGAGGCACCTGCCAGGGTGGGTTATCCAGGCCAATTGGATGTGCTCAGCCCTGGGCCAGCTCTGGGGACACGTTTGCAGCCTTGACAGTGATGGCACCAGGCTCCTCACCCTGTCCACAACAGTGTCCCCTCAGTGCAGCCCTTGCAAATGCTGTCTCAAGCCCGATATGTTGGGAATAAAATACATCAGGAAGAGCTGAGCTAAATGGAGTAGCTCAGCAAGGCCTTGTCAGAGAATGTCCTCCTGAAGCAGGACGAAACCAGCACAAACTACCCCCAGAAATGGCTCCCTCTGAGCCAGAGCTCGTGCAGGAGTCACAGCCCTGGACACTGGCCCAGCTCACAGCCACCCTCTGCCCCCCTTGGGTCACCCGCCCTCATCCTCCTTCTCCTTTGCCCCTTGGACAACTTGGCAAAGTCCAAAGCTAAACATTAGCTCAGGTCTGGGAGCAGCTGCCAGTGGTCAGTGTGCCGCCCACAGCCGTCCCCTGCCCGGTTGGACCTCGTCCCCTTGGCCCCAGCCTCTGCTCCCACGTGTTTCTCCGCCTCATTTAAGGCACGGCCTGGTCCTGCTGCAGCTCCTGGGGCCAACCATCATTTATTCACCTTTTACCCAGTCTGTGCCTGGAAAAGCAGCATCTCTGACACATCCTCCATGTCCCCACCAAAGCCCTTCCTCATTGTTCTGCTGCCTTTGCACCCTCCAGTTCCGCTTGCCTCCTTTCTATCCCAGGAACTTCACCATCCCAAAGTTACCTGATTTCACATCTGAATTGCAGCTTGAGTTCAGCCTGGCAAAAGCTGCCAGTCCAAACCGTTGGGTTTTTCTTTGGCTGCACTCTGGTCCTGGTGGGGGTTCACTGGGACTGTCCTGAATTTGTGCTACCTCCATGCTGCATCTTTTTTGCTTCTTGGCAAACAAGATCATGGGAGAAAAACGTGGGGACCTTTGGGAGTGTAGCCAGGCTGGAGAACATCCTTCCAACCCCCAGCCATGCTCCGTGCCAGGTTGGAGGTGGACCAGAGCATCTTCCTCTGCCGCCAGACATGAAAGAGAGCTCCAAGGCTCATGGCAAACCCTGAGCAAGTGGATATTAATTCTTGGAGGATGAGTGGGACCCACGTGGGTGTTTGGAGTGGGGCCTTGGAAGCTGCTACCACAACCAAGCCAGCTGGGAAACTGGGAAAAAAGAGTCACCCCCAGCAGGGCCATGGCCAGACCACCTCTCCTCCCTCACTCCTTGCCCAGACACAACTTCCTGCTCTCAGAAAGTCTCTTTTTTGGTAATAAACCCCACTGAAGGCAGGGATGGCTCCTCTACCCCCAGCACTGCCACCCCACCCATCCCGAGGGCTTCCGTGGCTTCATTTGAGCGCCGGTGAAGCGCGATCCTTGCACGGTTAATTGGATTTGGCCGCTGTGACAGAAGGGCGGGGGATTAGGGTGAAGGGGAAGAATTAGAGGCGGGGGCAGGCACTGCCCTCGGGGTCTTTTGTCCCCGAGGATTATTGGCAGGGGCTGTGGACAGGGTTGGATGTCGTAGTTGGACGTTCAGGAATTGCAGTCGGTGTAATCGTGCTTGGTGTGGTCACTTTGTCACAGCACCACGGGTGGCCCTGGGGAGGGTGTGGGGGACATGGGACTCGCCCCCTCCATGGACAAATCTCCAGCTCTCCTGAGGCTCAGAGCTCCATGCTGGAAATGAGGGATGCTCCAGGTGCCTTTGCAGGAAGGAGGCTGCTCATCCACACCCGGGGTTTGCCCAGTGCACTGGACACAAACACCTAAAAAGTGTTAAAATAGCAAAAGAAGAAAAAAAAAAAGCTTGGTGGTGCCAGCACTTGGGATTTTTGGCAATTCCTGGTTTGGGGAGGACACTGGATCTAATCCAGGTCTTCTGGGAGCTGATAAACCAGCCAGAGCATGGTTTATCCAAGCAACCCAAAATTCAGAAGCCAGTGAGGTGAGAAAGTGACGTAGGACAGTAGCTGGAAGTCACCAAGTCACCTCCCTGCTCAGAGGCCAGGCATCCACTGGATGAGGCAAATACAATGTGCTCTGGCAGTGTGGGAATTCCAGAGGCAAATCCTGGGGGCAAATCCCGAGGGCTTGGTGAGGCAGCAGGAGCCAGCTCCGACCGTGTCATCGCTCACCCTTTATCATGGCAGGGCACTGCCATCCCCTCCCTCCTCCGTATTTATTTTGGGAGACTGGAGAGAGCACGGCTCGTCCTTGCACTGCTCTGCAGGACCTGAATCCATCTGGGAGCGCCGGGAGAGCCGGGAGCTGCTCAGGGCAGCCGGAGCTGAGCAGGGCAAGTCGGAGCAGTTGGGGAACAGGAAATACCTGCTGCACCTCATGGCAGGGATTACAGGCGTGGCCACCGGGGCGTGAATGCCATGGATGGAGAGACTCTGCTCCCAGACTCTGCTCCCAGACTGCTCCAGACTGCTCCAGACTGCTCCAGACTGCTCCAGACTCATGGCTTCAGCTGTAAAAAAGAGGATGAGTGACCACGGCATCAGAAGTGCCCTTTGTGCATACTTTGCTCCGGGCTCTCAGCAAAGTGGCCACCACGGCCCCGGAGTTGTGGGAGGAGGCACCAGCCTGCCTGAGGCTGGCCAGAAATCTCCTTTTCCACCCAAATCTTCTTTTGTACCCTAATTCCCAGCTCGCAGCCAACATCGTCAGGTCTGGCAAAGGCAAGAATGTGATTTCACTCAGGGAGAACTGGGTGGTTCCACAGGGATGGGATGGCAGCACAATGGGCTCTGGGCTCCAGTGGGGGGTCTGTGGTCCAGCCGGGCAACCTTCGGATTTTTCCTGCAGGAGAGCAGGGAGGTTTCACGCTGCCCAAGGCGGCGCTCAGCGTCCACCGTGCAGGAGTTAATTGGGTTTTCTTTATGTTAATTGCGAGGGGAAGTGAAGAATGCCCTTAATTAATTGGAGGGCAAATCAGCCGTGCAGAACGGGCCAGATTTACCAACCCATGCACAAAAATCCCAGCTCTCCCCCTTGCCATAGCAACGGGAAAATGCAGGGGATTCTGCTTGTTCAGCCAAAAAACCAGCTGGGATACCCTCCTGTGTTACCCTCACTGGTGAATGTGTCCTTCCCAGGGAAAATTAAGACTCAAAATAATTTTGGGGAAGGATTAAAAGATCCCTGGGGAGGTCTGGATGCCTGGAATGGTTGGGTTTACCTTGTGCTGAGGGACCTTGGTGGGGTTTGATGGGACCAGTCTTGACTGGAGGCCTCTTGTAAGACCCAGTGCTGAGCCCTGGGAAGGTTGTTTGTTCCAAGAGGGATGTGGTTCACTCCAGGTTCTCCCACCCCTCTTCCCAGCATGACCTAAATCCATCTGTATGGGAGAGGGGTGGGATTAACATGTTCCCTTCTGCATAAATAATAATAACAAAAAATCTGCCCTAAAAAGATAACACAATTCACTCTTGTGAATCAAACTTTGGGAGCAGAGAAAGTCTTTGGAGAGACCCCAGAGCTCGCCTCCGCAGCCGCTCCCAGTGGGAAATTAGATGTTTTCTCCACTTCCATTCCAAGCCTGAAACATCCCTGCCGAGACAGCTGGTTCCACAGGTCCAAAAAAAAACCCCTGTGTGAGTATGAAAATCATATTGAAAAGAGCTGAAATTTAATTAGGTCACATCCTTGTGATCTGGTGATGCAAATCAGCGCCTGGCACACCAAGGCTCTGCCTGGAAAATGTGACAGCAGTTAATGAGGAAAGCACGCCGGTGGGATTTCCCTCCCAAGCTGAACAGCTGGGGAAAACATCAGGAAAACTTTGTATCCCTCTGGATTGCTGTCAGCTGAAACCCTCCTGTGGGGCTGTTCCAGGCCTGGAGCAAAACAGGGGCTCCCCCCGGGGCTGCGCTGCAGGCGATGCTCGTCAGCATCGGGATGAAATCAGTCACTGGGTTGGCACTGTCATTCCCACTGGAGCTTTCCCAGGGAGGCCAACAGGCACTGCCAGCCCCCAGCTGGGGGTTGTGGGTCAGTATTGACCCTCTGGTTCATCTACACCCACTGTGGGTGCCGTGGATTGGTGAGTGGGTGCCGCAGTTCGTGCTCCAGTTCGTGGTGCTGAGGTTGACCCCACAGCATCTCCCTGCTGGGGCTGATACCACCTTCCTTTTGGGGAGAAAACTCAATGTTTTTATACATGCTGTCCAGGACATGTTCTGAATTTAAATTCAGGACCCTTGGAGGATTTCTCATGATCCTCCATATCTCTTGTTGTCTCTGGGATCAAACAACTCTCCACTTCCAGCTTTGGCTCTGGAAAACGAAAGGAAAACCTTCTCCCAACCCCAGCAGCAGCTTTTCCACCACATTCCCTTGATCCAGCCTCCTGCAACCCTACTTGAGATGTCTCAGATATTTTACACACACTTCTGAGTCTCAGTTTAGGAGGAGAGAGCTGGCCCACAGCTCCATTGCTTGGCAACAGATTTCCTTCCCAAAAATCCCACCCCAAACCCAAGTGTTATATATAATTCAGTGGGAAGGCCCGCAGGCAACGCCCTGAGAATGCTGCTGGGGCAGCCTGAGCTGTGAGAGCTTTGTGGAGGGGATATTTTGGGAAGAGGGGAGTTTATGCCGGGAAGACACGTCTGGGAGATGGGGAGGTGCTCCCAAGGCTTCCCACTTGTGTAAAGAAAGGGCAGAAATGCCCAGATCCAGTTCCAGTTCCCACAAACCAAGAGAGGATGATGTGTCTGCGCAAAAAAAAATCACATGGCAAAACTTGGAGCCACATCAGAGCCTTTTTTTACTTGCTGTGAGCCCCCAGCAGCCCAGAGAAGCTCTGACTGTCCCTGGATCCCTGCAAGTGTCCAAGGCCAGGCTGGACGGGGCTTGGAGCAGCCTGGGACAGTGGGAGGTGTCCCTGCCATGGCAGGGGGTGGAAATGATGAGCTTTAAAGTCCCTTCAAAACCAAACCATTCTGGGATTCTATAATGTGTGGTGTCATCAGGTTTGTCTGATCCATAAAATCTGGGATTCATTTAACACAAATAGAGATAAACCTTTTCATATATTTATATATCTATATAAATAGATACGAATCTTTGCAATTGGAGCTAGTAGCAGTTTTGGGGCTTTTTCCCCTTTCCCTGAGCTCACCCCCAGCACAGAAATAGGTTTAGATCCAACTTAGATCCACATTTAAAGGCATTTCCATCCAGCTCCGGGCCTGAGCATGGCCCCACACATGGACTGCAGCCAAGCTGAGCGTGCTGGATCTTGGCTCTGCTGCAGAAACATCATCCCATTCTTCTTTCCAAGAGCTCCAAGCTGACAAAGCAGCTGGCCTGGAAAGATGCTCAGGGAGCTCTGGCCCTGGATCACCCAGCCCTGGCAGCTGGGAAGAGCTGCTGGTCCTCCTGCTCCAGTTGGCCTTTTGCAGCTTTATTTTCAGGGAGCAGAACAGAATCCCACCAAAGCTCATGGAGAGGTTTGGGACCTGCTGGAAGATGCCAAATCCCCAACCTGCTGCTTCTCCTGAATAATGGATCCTGCAAACAAACACACCACGTGCATCCCCCTTCCAGCACAGACAGGGCCTTTGCCAGGACAAGCAATGCCAGCACAGCTGGAGTCTGGATTTCCTTGTGTATTTGGGAAGCAGCTTCATATCTTGCATTAATTGCTTTGTTAATTACCCTCATCCCCCTCCGCAGCGTCTCTGGGGAGTGCTGATGATGAGCTCGTTGGCCACGCTGGCTCACTGTGGTTTTTTTCCCAACCCTGTTTATTTATTAGCTGGAATTACCTTCCAAACTAACAGGATTGAATATTTTTGTTCCACTTGGCCAAGACTTTATTGACTGTGGAGAGGCAGAAATCACTGCCACACACCCACAACGCGGGTGGAGACATCGAGGTCGGGGATGTGGCAGCCGGATCGACGTCCCAGATCCAAAGGGACCTGGGGAAGCAGCAACTTGGGCATGGTTTTTCCTCCGTGCTTCTCCCAAAAGCCTGGCTTTGGCACTTAACTGACTCCAGACACGCTGTATGTGCACGTACATTCCTTGGCCATGCGATCAGACCGGAAAAGATTGCCTTCAGCCCAGGAACCGCAGCGGGAAGGAGACTGGGAAGAGCTGTGCAGTCACCGGGGCGGGAGCGCTGCAGCCTCCAGAAAAGCTGCAGTCAACACTTTTTTTTTTAGGAGACGTAGTGCTAAAAGAGGAACCGCTGCGGGACGCGCGGATGGAAAGGCTGAGATGGGTGTGGGGGGGAAGTGCTGTTATTTTGGCAAAATCCCTCTTTCCTCTCGCAGATCTCCCTGCGGGAGGACTTTGTGCAGCACGAGCGCCTGTCCGTGTGTCCGAGCCCCCCCAGGATCCCGCTCCAAGGAGCAGAGTCCCCCAGGAGCCCAGACTGTATCAGGGACTGCTCCCAGCGGCACAGGGTGCCCCAGAGCACCTCCCTGCACCGAGCTCGCTCCCAGGCCAGTGGGCAATGCCCAAAGCACATTCCAGGTGGGAACTGCAGCTGGATCCAGGCACCATCCCCATGCTGCTACCGCATGTCTGGAGGGCAGCAGAGTCCCAGCCCTCACAGGGAGCATTGCTCCAGTCCCTCAAGCCTTGTGTTCCAGATCCCACTCTGCTCCCACCAAACAGCCCCTGAGCTGCCATTGGGAAGCTCTGCATCCCCAAAACAGCTCCAGCCCCCGACCATCAGGAATTTTGGCAACACCAGCGTGGCCGAGTGACGGTGCTGAAGCTCCAAGCACGGGGTGTTGGGGCAGGAACGCACCGAGCTCTGCGCTTTGCCGAGCAGCCCTGGAGTGGGCTGGGGTGCTCGGGGGCTGCGGCAGGAGCGGGGCTGAGCCCCGGTTCTCCCGGGATGGAACGGGCCTTCCACGCTCCAACAGCCCAACTGCGGGCGAGGAGCGCGTCAGTCACTCACCGGTGCCGCACCGGAATTTGCATAATTCCAATTATGTTTCCAAAACAGGGAACGGGCTCTGACAACAACTCTGCAGTGCCTGGAACAATCAGAGGAGATGGGAAATCGTTGTCTCGGACCTGATGGCCCCGCGAGCGCCTTCCGCTGGCACCGAGTCAGCAGCGGGATTGCGGCCTGGGAAAGGACACGGCAATCCGGATTTTGCCGTCGAAACCAATGGATAGAAAAGTGTTTGAAGAAGAACGAGCCTCCCCCAGGCACTGCTCTGTCTCTGTCCCCTTGTCCCTTCATCCTCCCCAGGGGCCATCCCAGCTACCACAGCTTCTGCCTTTCCCGGTCTTCCCCTCTACCTGGAGGCAAAAGCAAAGCAGGAATGACAGAGTGGCTGTGAGTGCCGTTGGTTTGTTGAGCCATCGCTGCCCACGAGGCGGGCGCAGCAGGATATTTAATCTCCATGAGTCACCTCTCCCTCCCTATCTGCCATCTGCAAGTGCTCCGGCCTGAACTGCAGGTTTGGGAACGGGCTGCTCCAGAGCCATGCAGCTGCGGCTGTCCCGGAGCCTTCCCCGCCGCCGCAGAAAACATTTTTGGCAACCTGGGAATGCCGGGGTGTTGGTAGATGCTAAATGAGTGCACAGATCCCATGCCTTAAATAGCACCTGGTTTCCCAAGGGCGGATGCTGGCAGGTGGGACAGAGCCCAGGAGGAAGCTGCGGGTGCCCCAAGCCTCCTCTGCAGACTGAGGAACCGGCGGCAAAACTCTCCGGGTCTGGTGTTTAATTGCCCGCGGTTAATTGGCAATCCAAGGGAGGAGGAAGCTGCAAGGGGAGACGTCAGTTCATAAACCCTCAAGTGTTGGGAAGCTCCAGATTTTCCGAAGGCCCGAAAGCAGCCCGGCTGCTGAATAATGCATCAGGCTGCCGAGAAGTTGGCAAACACCGGAACCAGTTAATCCACAGATCCCTCTCGGATGCCAGCACTCCTCCAGTGCCAACGTGATTAACCAGTTTCACTACTGGGAGCGTTTCTGGGAGCTGGAGAGTCTGGAGAGGGGAAGGAGGAGCTGTGGAGCCCCTTCTCCCCCACGGCAGGACAGGGCTGGGGGGACACTGGAATGATGAGGAGGGAAAAAGCCAGTGTGGCATTAGGGTAAGAGGTTCCAGGCTTTGACCTGGAGGCCTTGGGTCAGGAAAACCCACAGGCAGCTCCAAACAAAGTGGAAAATCTGCAGCTCATCCTGGTGGGGAGATGCATCGCCCTCCAAAAATCTTAATAATGGCCATGATGAAATGAAAAGCTGGGAGGTTTTGGTGCTGTGGTTAAAAGTGTAACCTCACATCCAGGGCAAAATGCAGAGCAGGGTTTCTCTGAGGCATCAGCCAAACAGGTATGGCAGGAGCTGAGATCCTGAGATTGCAGGCAGCATTCCTTAAAGGAGAACAGACCTCTGCCCTATTCCCTGCAATATTCCCAGCCCTCCCTAATGAGGCCGGAACGCTGCAGCCAGTGTGGCCAGGAGCAGATCCAGAGCAGAGCTGCAGGAGAGCAGCAGGAGCAGCCCAGGAGCATTGCCAGTGCCCAGAGCCCAGCGTGGATGGTGACCCTGGCTCTCAAATGCCACATATTCAAAATGTTTGGAGGCAAGGGCTGGAGGACTTTGGATTCATTAAGGAGTCCAAGGTTGTAAGATGAGCCAGACCCAGGGACAGCTCGTTGGCAGTGATTCAGCTCCTTCCACAACGCAGCGGCGGAGGCCAGCGGCTTCCACACCGGCCCTTGCTGAGCTTGGCTCTTCCTCCAGCAAGCAGATGCCAGGGGAGACCATCCCAAACCTTTGTGTCAGGCAGCAAGGAACCCCTGAGCACCAGCAGTGCCTGTCCTGCTGCTGCCCCTCACCTCCCTACCCAAATGCTTCTATTTTCAGTGCTGATGTGAAAACCAGTCCAGTCTGAGTCATCACAGCCCAAAAAACTCATTATATTGAAAATAAAAGTAGCTCCAGAATATACAGGATGGAATTTGAACACTTGACAGGCATTCTTCGGAGGCAAAGGTGAAGCCAATCCCTGCTGGCCTGCCAAAGCTCCCTCCCGGCAGCGCGAGGCGGGCGCTGGGGTTGGTTACAGCCAGGGCAGCAGCCTGAAAGCCACAAGTACGTGATAGGAAAAGCTTCCCGGAGAGCTGGGTCAGTTCCAGCCTAATCCAGCCCCTGTGGGGAGAGGCATCCTGGCAGATGTTGAGCTAATGGGATCACTGCGGGCACATCCCGCTCCAATGGCGCGTGGTGGCGGCAAGTCCCGGCCACGGGGCTGTGCTGCTCCTCAGGAGCCCCCTGCTTCCCAGGGGAAAATGTACAGAGCTCCTCAGGGCAAAAATAACAAATATCAACAGCACAGGGACTTTGCAACCCCACGTTCCACACACAAAGTGCAAAGTCTCCCTTGGAGCGAGCACTCCAAGCCAGCGGTGCTGCCCAGTTAGGAGCTGTCAGCACCAGGCACGGCAGACCCTGGAACTCCCAGCCTTCATGGAATGAGTTCCTTCCCCAAGAGCAGCTTTGCAGGAATGGCAGAGGTATTTTGGGGCTGGATTGGCACTGGATGCTTCCCTCTGCTCCTCTCTGTCCCCTGCAGCAATGATCCAGGCAGGTGCCTTCCTCTGATGGACCCACATGGGATGAGAATTGCTGGAGCTCAGGCACAAAAAAGCAATGTGGTCTTCTCAAAAATCCAGGATAATCCTGGGAGATGGCTTCCCTTGCTTTTGAGGTCTCCCAGCCAGCCCACCCTGTGTTCTACTGTCCTGTAACCAGAGAGGCTGCTTGAAGTGTTCCCCTTCTCCCCCCAAAATGTGAAATGAAAGCGCTTTCTCATAAAACAATCAGCTCAACAGTCATTGGATGCAGTGCAGCATTTGCTGCAGCTTTCCACAGGTTTTCATGCCTTGCAATGCTGAGAGAGAAAACCTCCCCTCCTGCCCCATCAGAAACTTCGGGATGCAGCCAGTGCCTGGTCCAGGCAGTGGAAAATCAAACAAGGAATCCATTCTAGGCACAAGCATGGGGATAACTTTAGGAGTTCACAGAATCATAGAATCCCGGAATGGTTCAAGCAGGGACCTCAAAGCTCATCCAGTGCCACCCCTGCCATGGCAGGGACACCTTCCACTGTCCCAGGCTGGCCTTGGACACTTGCAGGGATCCAGGGGCTTCTCCGGGCACCCTGTGCCAGGGCCTGCCCACCCTCACAGCCAGGAATTCAGGCTCTTTTCTACACCTTGGTTTCCTCCTCTTCTCTTTTTAACCACCAAGGGAGTTTTCACCCACTGAAAGGCAGCTGGAGCACAGGGATCCTGTATGGATCCAGGAGTGGCACCCCTGGGGGTCGTTCTCACCTCTAACAAAACCGAAGGGTTTATGTGTTACCAATTTCCAAGCATCACCAATTTCCATCTCACAGGACACCCATTAAACCCTGCTGAAGCATTTTTCCTAACTAAAGCTGTCTTGGAAGATGCAACTAATAAAAACAGGAACAGAGGAGTGAAGTGCAGCCTCTGGAAGGGAAAACTTGAGGCAAAGCAAGGGCCAGAGCCTGTTAAACCACTGTGAGACTCAGCAGTGACTCACATCTTGACTTTTTTCCCCCCTCCTTTCTTAAGGAGGCCAGAGATACCTGTTCTTAAGCAAGAGCAGAGGCACTTCGTGGACAACCCCCTGCACACCCCATTTCGTGCCTGTAAAAACCACCTTCCCCAGAGCTCTGACTCACCCCTGCACCTTCCAGAGCTGACACAGGGTGAAAATGATACCATTCTGCTCTTGGGGGGCTCCCACTTTTGAAAGGGAGATGGATTGTGGGGCTCCACCCCGGCCTGAAGCCCTGAGAGCCTTTGCTCAGACATAATTCTGAAACACGAGCGGTGCCGGAGCGCGCGCGGGGCCTCAGAAGAGGAACTGAGTCAGTCAGCAGTGGTGACACTCACTCACCAACAGCCCCTGGGAGCTGATGCTTCCCCATGAGATGCGGGGAAAGTTTTTTTTTTAACTTCCAGAAAGCACCAAAGCTGAGGGGATTTCAGATTCCCCACAGTGAGCCCGTCAGGTTGGACAGATATTAGAAGCAAATCCGAGATAAAAAGCACAGCCGTGTGTTAGAGGGAAGTCTGAGTCACAGTGCTCACACTGAGGCTGCTTCCACATCCACAGCAAGTTCTCTGCTGCTGGCAGTCCCTTTTTTCCCATTCCCAAATCCCAGTGAGAAGGGAGACCACCTCATCTCCACCAGGCTCTCGTAGCCCCTGTGCCCAGCTGTTCTGACGTTTTAAAGCGAGACACATTCCTTTGGGAGGACTTTCCTTAGCAGGATAATTTCCAATTAGGAACGGTGGGCACACTTTTTCCACGCCCTGTGCATGAGGACAGGGCCCTGTGACTGGGGGCAGAGCCCTGCTGGGGGCTGGGTCCCAGCACAGGCTGGTCTCAGGCTCACCTGAGATAAACGTGATAAGCGCCGGCATTTTGAAATGTGACTCACTGCTACAGCAGAGAGACACCGGTTCCCCCTGCTTGTCTCCCAGCTCCGAGGAGTTTAATTAAGTCAGAGTAAGTTCATTTACACAGCCACACCCTGGACTGGCAGCCAGGCAGAGCCTGAGCACCCTGGAAGGGGAAAGATCCGTGGAGAATCACGGCTGTGGTGGCCCCACGGCCCCTGTGCCCACCTGGCTGGATACTCATGGAATCATGGAATGGTTGGGGTGGGAAGGGGCCTCAAAGCTCAGCTCATTCCCTAGGCAGGGATGCTCCCCACTAGCCCAGGTAATGATGCTCCTGAGCATTCCCAAAGCTTTGCAGCAAGGAGGCAGCTCCAGGGCTGTGCCTGGCCTGGCACCTGCAGCTGGGGGAGCAGCCGTGGAGCCCCCGCCGTGCCCTCTGCCAGCAGAGCTCCTCTGTGACCTCTGCCTGTCCCAGGGGATGGCAGCTGTCACAGGATCCAGATCCCGCTGCTCCCCAGCCCCCCGCAGCCCCAGCACCTGCCCAAGTCCTTTCATCGGCTCACTCGTGTCCTCCTCAGGCACCACAGAATCCCAACGCCACATCTGTCACTCCACAAGCACCCCTAGTCACTCAGCGGCCCCTTTGTCCATCCCTGCACGTTCCACACTTCCTCGTGGCTGCCCTTTCCAGGGAATTCCCTCCCTGGAACACGGCAGTGGCAGTCCCTCCGTGTCCTCACCTTCCCAACTTACGCGGGGCTGACACCAAGGCTGGAGAACCCTGACAGTAAAGCGGGAATATTAAAGCAGCATCCTCCTTTTCCACTTATAAAAATAGTCTCTCATCTAATTCTCAAAGGAATTACAGCCAGGCTCCCAATCTGGGAGATCCAGAACAGAGCCCTCTTTATGCCAGCACAACGCCCGACTCTGCACCAGATTGCCCCTTTCTGCTTCTCTCATAATTCAATACAAGTAACATACCAGGAGAGCTCCGCTGTATAATTGCTTTATTTTCTGCTTATTAGTTCTTTACCAACACTACAGCCATATTGAGAACACAAAATTCCTGGGTACTTCAGTCAGGGAGATCACAGGCCACAAACTCAGTCACTTGGTCGGACACGATTGAACGCCATTCAAAACTGAACTCCATAAATTCACACGAACACGAATCGATGCACTTAGAACTCCAGACTGGTTTGTTCCGTACAGAATTCCCACTTTATCCTACCGACAGCCACTACCTCGTGCTGAGGTCCAGCTACAGCCTAGAAAGGACGTGTTGGAAGTGAAACCTGTGGGGTTTTGCTCGGCGGCCACAGCCGTTGATTTCTGACGGCTCTGCCACACGTTCCAGTAACTTTTTCTCCCCCCTCTCTTCCTCCCCACTCTCTCCCACAAAAAAAAAAAAAAAAAAAAAAAAATTAAAAATCCATAAGCAAAAGCAATTTTCTTTCACCTACAAAACAGAATTACAAAGTTACTTCTAAGGGGATACAAAATTGTGAAGCCAACTTAAGGAAAAGGCTGCCCCAGCGCTTGGAAACACAGGAAACCAACTCAGACAAAAAATGAAGGTATTGAAGTTGTCATGTTGACTGAGAATAGGTTTAAGAAAGTTCAAGAACCATTAATAGAGCTTCAAGTTTTCCAGTTTAGGCATTTACTTTGTGCTTGGCTATTTTATTGATGCTCCAGAAGAAAACAGTAACCATATTGTCGTAATTTGAAGTTTTTATACCACCACACTGTTCATTAAGTTACAGCAACAGGAAAAGAAAAATAAAAGCTAGAAAATAGAGCAATGATATTCCAACGGCAAAAAGCCTTGGATTAAAATAAACTAATCTCACTTCCTCTTCTTTAGGGCTGAGATGGAAGAGTTATTTCTACATTAAGCTTCTGCAGACTCTCTCTGATTCACAAAGTCCATCAATGCTCTATCTTCTAGCACCAAGAACCCATCCAGTCCCATTTGCAACCCACATCCAGAAAAGTCTTTTTTTTTGGAACCATACTCTAAAAGGATTTCGAAGTGCTCCAAAGCATTGGATTTCAGAAGTGAATTCAGGATTTTTATCTTCCCATACATCTTTGGTAAGAGCTCCATGTACAAGGTACTCAGCATGCAGAGTCACCACTGCAGCAATGTAGTGTAATGCCCCCAATTCCATGTAAAACTTATATTCTTGAAAAGAGAAAACAATTGAGGAAAAAAAAAGGAAAATAAAAGCCATTTTCTTCTGGTTTTGTAGCATACATTCCTAGAATTCCCCAATGGAATTTTAACTCCTTGAGGAAATCTGAAGTTAATCCTTAAGGCTGAATAAGAACCAGCTGCTTTAACAGTTTGTGCACCCAGCGTTAATTAACACTTGATTGAGTTTTTATGCAAATACTCGCGCTGGGTGGGGTTTTTGATTGGCCAGTCAGCTACAGGCCACAGCTACAGGCTGTGACATGGCTAACGAGCTGCTCTGCCCTTTAAGAACTAATTATGGAAGTTTACATTCAGCGTCGATTCTCTGTCTCTGCCCTCCCCGCTCTCATTAAGTTACTCAATGGGCCTCAGCCATCCGACATAGTTCCCTTTCCTCCAGCGACAGCCGGGACACAGCGCGGCTCCAGCCCCGCAGAGCTCAGGAAAACTAAAGCAAGAAGTGATTTCCTCAAAATGGCCATTCCTGATGTCAGAACGCCGGGCTCGGGCAGAGCTCGGCCCTTCGCAAGGCTCCAGCACGGAAAAAGAACAATAATAGCAAGAACAACAATTTCCTTCTTTCTGTTGGAAAGAATCAGGAATCCTTTCAAGGTTTAGGTGTCTCCAGCTGCCTTGAGATGGCAGCGAGAGGCAAGTCAGAGCTGGACTTTTGCCAAAACATCTGATTTAAAGTCAAACTCATTGCAACATTTTATTGCTGCATCTGCTGGAAAGAGCCTCGGCCCGGGGACCGACACCAAGTAGTAGAAAACTGCAACTAAACCTCATTTAAGACAAAAAAACTGCCCAGTGCCTACCCTGGAACTACAGCACCGTTCATGCCTTGTTTGCTACGTGGTGTGGGGAGCTGGTTCTGCGATCCCTCCTCATGCACGATGTATGGGTCAGAACTTCCCAGCGGACATTCCAAAGCAGGGCTCACATTTCCCGGTGCCCGGTGCTCACTTTGAACACGTTACAGTGGAATTCCCACTCTCTGCCACTGCAGGCAAGAATTCCCCTCGTTAGCCTGAGCCGTGGAGCCAGACTGAGTCACTGTGTAGTTACAGATTAACAGAACTTTTTTTTTTAAAAAAAAGTCCTTAATATAAAAAGACAGACTGCGGTTTGATTTTAAGCAACGATTTTCAGTTTACTAGATGAAGTCGACCTAGCAACATATCCTGCAGGAATGCAAAAAAGTAGCAATCTACAGCAAAGTGAGAGAAGAGAGAGAGAAAAAAATATATATAATCAAAAAAAGTAGACCCAGAAAGCATACACTGAAAATGGACCCCCTCCCCCAACATCCCCCAAAATAATCAAACCAGCAAAGGGCTATCGAGAGGAAAAAAAAGAAAAAAAAAACCAAAAAAAAACCAAACCAAAAAAAAAGTTACTTAGCAAGTCTATAATGTGTCCTTCCCCTGTTTGCTGGAAGTCTGCCATAGCATCTAGTGCCTGTGTTCGTGTCACATTCGGAGGTTAGAGCATCCTAACGCCAAGCAGGAGGAGTTAGAACAGGAATCCAGCCAAGGGTGCAGGAGGAAAGGGTGGCAACTGGAGAAAGGTGATCATAATCCTATGGATGCGGTTTTGTTTTTACTTTTCAGTAGAGAATCATTCTTCTGGAAAGCCACGTGGGTTATTTTTTTTGTTGTTTCTTTTTTTTGTTTGTTTTGTTTAATTTTTTTTATTTTGTATTTTTTTCTTTAATTCTTTGTAGACTAAATAGTTCCTCTCCCATTAGGATTTATAATTGGACGTTAACCACGTCAGCCCTTCGTAGAGTCCATCCCCCGTCGTGGCACAGGAGGGCTGCACATACCAATTCCTATCCCTGATCCGGGTCAGGCCCAGTTTCTCCTGGATCTCGTGGGGTTTCATGGCGTCGGGCAGGTCCTGCTTGTTGGCGAAGATGAGGATGATGGCGTCCCGCATCTCCCGGTCGTTGATGATGCGGTGCAGCTCCTGCCGCGCCTCGTCGATGCGGTCGCGGTCGGCGCAGTCCACCACGAAGATGAGCCCCTGCGTGCCCGTGTAGTAGTGCCGCCACAGCGGCCGGATCTTGTCCTGGCCGCCCACGTCCCACACGTTGAACTTGACGTTCTTGTAGGTGACGGTCTCCACGTTGAAGCCCACGGTGGGGATGGTGGTCACCGACTGGCCCAGCTTCAGCTTGTACAGGATCGTGGTCTTGCCGGCCGCGTCCAGCCCCAGCATCAGGATCCGCATCTCCTTGTTCCCGAAGATCTTGGACAGCACCTTGCCCATCTCGGCGGCATCCAAGGGAGGGCGAGAGGGCGAGCGCCGGCCCGGCGGGGAAGGGCGGGCGGGGCTCAGCGCGGGCCGCGCATGGGGCGGCGGGGAGGCGGCTCCGCTGCTCCGCCGGGCCCGCGGCGGCGGCTCCGCCCGCTCCTGCCTCGGCTCCCGCCGCGGCTCCTCAGCTCATGGGTACCGGCGCGGTGGCGGCGGGAAGATCCTGAGGGCCGGGGAGCGCCGGGAAGTGCTGGGAGTGGCCGGGATGGCCCGGGAGCGTCCCGGCCGTACCTGAGGGCCCCGCGCGCCGCTGCCTCCGCCCGCGCCGCCGGAAAGGGGCCGCGCGCGCCCGCGCCCGCTTCCGCCCCGCCGCCGCCCCGCGCATGCGCCCGCGCGGCCCCGCCACGCCCCTCCGCGGCCCCGCCCTCCTTCCGCCCGCGCCTTCCCGCCCGCCCCGCGCGCCTGCGCCGACGCCGCCGCCCCGCCCCCGGTTTATTCCGCGGGAGGGGCGGGGCCTCGCCTCTGATTGGGCGGGGCGGGGCGGCGCGCGCGCAGCGCGCGGAGGGGGCGGGGCCGCGGTGGGGAGAGGCGCCACGCGATCGCGCGTCACGCGGGGCGCGCGGGGCGCGTCTTAAAGGGGCAGGACCCGGGGGTCGGGGTGGGAGCGGCCCCGGGACCGCGCCCGGGAGCGAGCCCCGAGCGGGAGATAAACCCCGCCGTGGGCTGGGCGGGGAAACCCCGGCACAGGTGCCCGGAGGAGCTGCGGCTGCCCCTCGTTCTCTGCAAGTGTCTCAGGCCGGGCTGGACGGGGCTTGGAGCAGCCTGGGACGGTGGGAGGTGTCCCTGGCACGGCAGGGTGGGTGTGACGGGCTGTGAGGTCCCTTGCAGCCCCGCCGTGCCGTGATTCAGCGATGCATCATCGGGTTTATGACTCCACGTTGTCTCGGGTCACTCCCTGTGATTCCAGCGGGTGAAACTCCACGGATCAGCGCTCGGGACACGCCGCGATCGGGGCACGTCCCCGCCCTGTGCCCGGAGCTGTGCCCGGGCTCGCCCGGAGCGGGGCGGGGCGGCTCCTGCGCTCCCGGCCCGAGCCCCGGGGCTGTGCCCGGGGCCGGGACACGGCAGCGCTGCCAGGCCGCTCCTGGGGCTCGGGGTGCCCGCCCCGCTCCTGCCGGGACAGCCGCCCGCGCTGCCGGCCGCCCCTGAGCTCCTGGAGGGAATGGGGGCACCTGGAACACGAACCCGCAAAATGAGGGAATCACAGTGATTGGAAGGGAGCTTAAAGCCCCTCTCCTTTGGCAGGGAATCCTTCCACCGGGTTCTACTTGATCCCTTTGGGGTCTCCTCCTGGAGAGCACGGTGTGCATCCATTCCCTTGAGATTGTGTAGGATTGACTTCACCGCATCTTCCCTTCCCCTTCAAAAATCCCAAATTTTGAGTTGATTTATGTGGCTGATGTCCTGGCACATGGAGAAGGATCCTTCTTGGGCTGCCAAAGGGAAGGCTTTGGTGTCTTTAGCAGAACAGGAGGTTCCAGATGCAGAATGTTTAAGGGCCGGAGTTCTCTCCGGTGAGCAGGGATGGGAGTGGCTGGAGCTGTGCCAGGGAGCTGCAGGCTGGAGATCAGGACAAGGTTCTTGCCCTAGAGGGTGATCAGGGCAGAGCCAGGGGCTGGATCCACCCTCCCTGAGGGTCCCTTCAAGCCCAGGATTTTCCACGATTCACCAGGAGTTTTCGAGGAAGGCTTTGCTCTTTCCTGCAGGGAGCCAAGAGGGAGGGTGCCAAGGAAAACACCATCCACGGCCTCTCGTGGTGAGAGGCTGTGCCAGGGCACAGCCTGCTGACCCCGGGGCTCAGGAGTGTCCCTGCCTGGCCGGGCACTGCCAGAGTTCACGCTCCGATGATTAAACCAGCAGATAATGCTGCTAATTAACATACTGGCTTGGGGTTTACAGCAAGCCCCGATCCCGCTGGATGCAGCTGGCTCAGTCTCCCCTCTCACTAGCATGGGATATTTATCTAAACAGAGAGCTAAATATTTGCAGGGCTAAAATTAACATCAGGATGTGGATATTGGTGGGTTTTCGCTTGGCTCTGCTCCGTGTGACCATTTCCGTGCTGGTGAGTTCATTAAATCAGGCAGCACGAGACCACAAGGGTTCAAAATAGTAGAGAAAGGTGATGTCAAGAGCTGCAAGGTCCTTCCTTTGCCCATGAGCCGGAATCAGTCGTTCTTCCCTCGGCCTGGGAGCAGCTTTTTGTGCTGTCAGGAAATGACTTTTGGTGCTTTTGTTCTGACAGTGCAAAGCGTCGAGGGGAGGGTGTGACCGTGCTGAGGTTGTTCTGCTTTCCTTTTAAGAGCTGAGGGGCTCCTTTGGGGCTCTCTCCCAGGGCCCGCCAGGTGAGGAGCGTGGATCTCAAGGATTAAGTGGAAATAAAGCAGAGGTGGTGGAGCACGGGCTGGGTCTGGGATGCTCAGCTCCCTGGGCTGTGTCACCCACTGTGAAACCCCATGGAATGAGTAACTGCAGGGCGGGGAAGTGTCCTTCCCATCATGTGCTCCCCGTTTTGCACCCAGTCATGCTGTTCCTCGGCTCTCTCCTCTTGAATCTTGGCTTTCTTTTGCATTGTTGGAGACTGCATTGTCCCTCATCCTCGGGGACTGGGTGCAGACAGGGCTTGGCCTGCTTTGGCTTTGCTCATTTCACCTGGCAAACAGCTTTGCTGAGCTCCTCCTGTCCTTTCCCTCCTGGAAAAGTGGTGGGACCTGTGCAGCACTGCCCAGAGTTTCTCTGAGCTGCTCCTGCGCTGGGGCTGTGTGGGGATCAGGCCCTCCCAGTGACTCAGCAGAGCCTCCTGCTCTGCTCCTCTCCCCACACAGGACCCTGCTCCAGTCCCCGTTATCCCTCTGCCTGCTCCAGTCCCCGTTATCCCTCTGCCTGCTCCAGTCCCCGTTATCCCTCTGCCTGCTCCGGTCCCCGTTATCCCTCTGCCTGCTCCGGTCCCCGTTATCCCTCTGCCTGCTCCAGTCCCCGTTATCCCCCTGCCTGCTCCAGTCCCCGTTATCCCTCTGCCTGCTCCAGTCCCCGTTATCCCCCTCTGCCTGCTCCAGTCCCCGTTATCCCCCTCTGCCTGCTCCAGTCCCCGTTATCCCCCTCTGCCTGCTCCAGTCCCCGTTATCCCCCTCTGCCTGCTCCAGTCCCCGTTATCCCCCTGCCTGCTCCAGTCCCCGTTATCCCCCTCTGCCTGCTCCAGTCCCCGTTATCCCTCTGCCTGCTCCAGTCCCCGTTATCCCCCTCTGCCTGCTCCAGTCCCCGTTATCCCCCTCTGCCTGCTCCAGTCCCCGTTATCCCCCTCTGCCTGCTCCAGTCCCCGTTATCCCTCTGCCTGCTCCAGTCCCCGTTATCCCCCTGCCTGCTCCAGTCCCCGTTATCCCCCTCTGCCTGCTCCAGTCCCCGTTATCCCTCTGCCTGCTCCAGTCCCCGTTATGCCTCTGCCTGCTCCAGTCCCCGTTATCCCCCTCTGCCTGCTCCAGTCCCCGTTATCCCCCTCTGCCTGCTCCAGTCCCCGTTATCCCTCTGCCTGCTCCAGTCCCCGTTATGCCTCTGCCTGCTCCTTTCCCATCCCTGGCAGGGCCCGTGGCTGAGTTGAGCTGCTCTGGGCTGCGGTCGCAGCTTCTGCCTCTGTGTGACTCCAAACTGATTTTCCCGTGATCATTCCCGGCTCACAACCTGCCAGAGGGGAATGATGGGCTGATGATCTTCCCACAGAAACGCCAGACTGATGTGGGGATGTGGGTACGTGCCCCGAGGGGCTCAGGTTGGACGGTGGGGTCACCTGTGCCACCTCCCTGCTCCAGCAGGGCCATCACAGGGCAGGAGCGTGTCCAGCTGGTTCTGGAACATCTCCAGGGAAGGAGACTCCTCTCCTCTCTGGGCAATCTGTTCAGTGCCTGCTCACTGCACACTAACAAGTTCTTCCTCAGAAGAGAAATGGGATTTGCTCAGGCAAATGCTTTTCCACCTGTGCTGGGATTTATTCCCCAAGGATCCTCCCTGCCCTTCAGGAAAACTTCCCAACCTCACAATCTGTGCACCAGGGGAAGATTTGCCATGGCCTGGCTGTGCTCTAAAAGGAATTATTCCTGCTCTTGAGGAGGATAGATAGCAACACGACATTTGAGCACTCAGCACTTTGGGTAGTTAAGATCTCAAATTAGTCACTAATAAACCCCGTGCACGTCAGTCCTGGCAGCTCACGTTTCCCAATCCCGCAGGGAATGGGGGAGAAGCTGGGGAGAGAGCACCACCTACTTTTGGAACATTTTAGTGGAGAGTCCTGTAAGTGCACAGGAAGCAGGGTAAACAGGAAGCAAATGGAAATAACTTCAGTAAAGCAGAAAAAAAGGCTTTGCTGTCTGAGGGATCCCACTGCCGTGTCCCTGCAGCTCACCTGGGAGAGCCAGGACGTACCACAGCCTTTAAAATGGGAAACTGTTTGGAAAGAAGGGTTCTTATTTTTAAGAGAGCGACTTAAGCCGCTGTGGGGTGGAAATTTGTCACCACAGATGAGGTGTGATGGCCTGAGCAAAGCAGGTTCTTCATCTCAGGATGGATATGAATCTACTCCCTGTAACCACCCTCAGGGACAGAAATGTACCTCTGGGCACTGTCTACTCCTTATAGCTCAGTCTTACACTGCTGATTGATTTTCAAGGTAAAATACCCAAAAAAAAGCATTTAAAAGACCCAAATATGTTCTAAATCACCTGAAAAATGTGAGCTCTTAGGAGAGGTTCAGTTTCACACACCAGCTTGAGAATTAAAACCCTTCTCAGGTCCTTGGCAACCCCCAGTGAGTTACTGGGTAGCCTGCAGGAGTTAAATATTTTAAAAGTGAGTTAAATATTTAAAAAGTGAGTTGAATGTTTTAAAAGTGAGGTAAATGTTTCAAAAGCGAGCGCTGGCTGTCAGTGGATGGGGTGTCCCGTGGACCTGCCAGGGATTTACAGCCCAGAGAGCAAAAAGCAATTATGGTTCTAAAGTGATTAGGACTTACAGCCTGGGGAGAAGGGCAGCAAATACCTGTGGGACCTTGTGGTAGCTCAGCTGGGCCTGGCTGCTCCTTCTCTTTCCTTCTCTTTCCTTCTCTTTCCTTCTCTTTCCTTCTCTTTCCTTCTCTTTCCTTCTCTTTCCTTCTCTTTCCTTCTCTTTCCTTCTCTTTCCTTCTCTTTCCTTCTCTTTCCTTCTCTTTCCTTCTCTTTCCTTCTCTTTCCTTCTCTTTCCTTCTCTTTCCTTCTCTTTCCTTCTCTTTCCTTCTCTTTCCTTCTCTTTCCTTCTCTTTCCTTCTCTTTCCTTCTCTTTCCTTCTCAGGAACCCGCAGGCAGTGCAGGTACCAAGGTTTGTTTTCCATGGATTTGCACGGCTGTGGTTCCATGTTCTGCCCTCCACCAGAGGTCATGGCAGCATATAACACCAAATTAACCAAACCGTGAGGAAGTTGATACTCATCAATCAGAGAATTTTATCTCTTTGAATATAATTCAAATTCCAGTCACTTTGGACCATCGGGCCAAGCCTGTTTTGATGTGGTGCAGCCACCTTTCCTTGCTTCCCTCTTGACAGAGATGGGAAAAGCCTCTGTTGCACTGACCCTTCAAAGACCTCTGTGGCTTTCCAAGGAAGGAAAAGGGAATATAATAACGCTCTGGGTTCTGTATCTGTGTTAGATAAATTCCCCTGTTGTGCAAACAACTGACATCCTTATACAACAATGGCATTCCAGGGGTAGATTTGTCATGGAGATATCTGACACAATGGGCCGAGCTCCTGTGCTGGGTGAGTCAGGGAGAGAACCTTTCCCAGAGCCCTCGGCCTGGTGATTGCTGCCTGTGGGCAGGGAGTGCTGGGGGTGGTTCCCGTGGATGTCCAGCCCTGTTTCCTGTGAGTTTGGATGCAGCAGCAGCTGGGATTGGCAGGAAGCTGAAGCCTCCAAAGTTGTGTGTGCTACAGGTAAAGGACATCAGAGACATCCCTGGGTCTTCCCATCCCGTTAATGAAATGGATAGTGGAGGTGGGAGGGGGGTTGGAGAATATCCTGACAGCAGCAGGTCTCTGTGAGCCTGAGGGTGCTGAAAAGATGCCTGGAGGATCCTGAAGAATCAATAAAATCCCACAGGTATCATCAGGAGAAATCCCTGTCTGGGTCTCCAGGAATTCCTCCAGCCCCCTTTGGAAGGGAGGAAGAGACTTTCCAAAGCGGCCTCCCAGCAGGAAAACCAGTCTGGAGAGGAGAAGGCTCCAGGGAGAGCTCAGAGGCCCTGGCAGGGCCTGAAGGGGCTCCAGGAGAGCTGCAGAGGGACTGGGGACAAGGGCTGGAGGGACAGGACACAGGGAATGGCTCCCACTGCCAGAGGGCAGGGATGGGTGGGAGATTGGGAAGGAATTCTTTATTCAGAGGGTGGTGAGGTACTGAAACAGGTTTTCAATACCTTTGGGTGCCCCTGGATCCTTGGAAATGTCCAAGGCCAGGTTGGACAGGGCTTGGAGCAGCCTGGGATAGTGGAAGATGTCCCTGCCCATGGCAGGGTGTGGAATGGGATGGGATTTAAGCTCCCTTCCACACAAACCATTCAGGGATTCTAGGATTCCAGAATATTCAGGGTTTTTTAGTATATCTTAAATACATCAAGATGTCTTTACAGGTACTATTGGCAAACAAACTGGACCCTCCTTTCTCAGGGTGTTCTCAGGAGCAGAGAGGAAATGAGGAGGGGGGTGGATACTGCCTGACCAAATCTTCATATGCCAAAATCCTGGATCACCACCATGGCACCACCAGCCTGAAAAATCCTGAAACCTTAACAAGAATAAAAAGAATTTGAGGCCCGTGCTGGGATTTTGGGGTGTGCTGTGCAGGGCCAGGAGCTGGACTCAACAATCCTTCTGGATCCCTTCAGCTCAGGGCATTCTGCGGTTCTGTTCTGCATTTCTGTTCTGCAGTTCTGTTCTGTGGTTCTGTTGTTGCCTTGCCCTCGGAAGGAGGAGTTCTGGAGCTCAGTGGGATCCCCGGGCTGTTATCTGTGGGGCTGGAGCCTGCCTTAGCTGTAATTCTGTGCACAAAGCCGCAGCTGCAGGTCCCAGCGGGATCCCGGAGCGGCTGCTCCCGCTGTGGGATGAGCTGCAGAGGGCAGGGCAGCCCCTGGCTCAGGGATGAGCTGTTCCCAGCTCATTTTCCAGCTCAGCCTGTGGGGCTGCCGCAGGGCACAGCTCTGCCAGCCCCTCTGTCTGCATCCTCGCTGTGCCTGGGCCCTCCTCAGGCTGCCAAGCCAGTTCCCATCGCATTTTCTCAGGAAAATCATGTAGTTTCCTGCTCCTCCTGCTGTGGTTTTTTCACGTGAGGAAAAATGTGTGTCTGTGGCAGGAAGAAGAATCCCTGTGTCAGTGGCAGGAGGGCGGTGCCTGGATGTGTGCAGTGTCCTTTCTGTGGGAATGGTTTGTCTTTCTCCCCTGTTTCTGGATGCCAGGCCTCTCTCTCCTCGTGCCTTGACCCCTAAATCATTATCCTAATACCTTTAGCCCAAACTCCAGCTGTCACCAACTGCTCTTCCTTAAGGAGATAAAAAGAGCCCAGAACAAGGTCTGGGATCCCTCCCATGCAGCCCTGACACCATTAAGGCTTCAGGCTTGTGCAGCACTGGGGAAAATCTTATTTTCCTTCTCTGAGATGGGATTGCCCTGTGGACTTTAGCCCTGGACTTTGCTCCAGTAGCTCGGGCGGGCTCAAAGAAGTGCTCAGACACCTGAGTGGGGCTGGCAGGGCAGGAGGTGTGGCCCTGCCTAGGCAGGACACCCTGACCTTGACCTCGACTGGAGAAACACAATCCCATGAGCCATCCAAGGAGGAGAGAATCGGCCGGTTATTCCCATGGGATACCTGGGAACAAAGGGAGATCTCTCTGACAGAGGCAAAACACCGAGTTAAGATGAAAAATCCTCAGTGAAAGTGTTCCCAGGCAGCTGCAGGGAATGGGTAACAGCAGGAAGCTCCTGAATTTTGTTCCTTGCCGTAGGGTTTTGTTATTTTTATAGCCTTTGCTGGGAATCATTCAGCTCATTACACTGCCAGGGAGCAGGCTGCCTCTCGGACATCCTGCAAATCCTTCTCAGCTCTCTCCGGGCACATCCCAGAGCAGGACCACGAACTGAAATGTTCAGCCTGCAACACCATAACCCGGCCTGTCTAAACCAAAGCACTGTGCTGGATGCTCACTTGAAGAGCTAAATTTTCCTCCCCGTGCCTGCTGCTCCTCCCACCGAGGAGTTCCCGAGGCCGGAGGAGCGGCTCCGGGAGTGATGGGGAGCGGAGGCAGCGCCGAGGAGCAGCCGGGCACGGTGGCTTGTGCCTGTAATCCAAGCTCCGGGGAGGCTGAGGCTGGCGGATCGCTGAGCCCGGGGGTTCTGCGCTGCCGGCGGCTGTGCCGAGCGGGCGTCCGCGCTAGGGCCGGCACCGATATGGTGGCCCCGGGGGAGCCGGGGGTCTCCAGGTCGCCTAAGGAGGGGTGAACCGGCCCAGGTCGGAGACGGAGCAGGTCAAAGCTCCCGTGGCGGTCAGTAGCGGGATCGCGCCTGTGAGCAGACCCTGGAGCGCAGCCCGGGTGCCAGGACGGGACCCAGCCTCTTTTGGCATCTTTTCCCCTCGGACCCAGCCTCTTTTGGCACCTTTTCCCCTCGGACCCAGCCCCGTTTGTCAGCAGGAGCAGCCACAGCAGCAGCGAAAGGCAAAAGCACCTGCAGGGATGCTCCTCCCGAGGATGCCGCGCCAGCCTCGCACACCCGGGCGCGCTCGGGTTTTGGTGGGATGTGTCGGGATTGGGCTCCCAGCAGATGTGACTGTCGAACTGGGAAATGCCGGATCCGTGTGCCGGGCAGCACACGGGATTTCCCATCGCGTTTCTGGCTGCGAGTCAGTCCCACCCCTCCCTCAGACGCTGCGATGCAGGTCCCCGGAGCCTCTCATTATTCTGCTCCGGGCTGTGTTTGCTGCCACAGCTCATCGCTGTCCTCGGCTCTGAGCTTTGCACTCTCGGGAAAACGCTGGCACATTGGGAAGCTTTGCTCTACGGGGAGCGTTTCAAAGCAGGACATCCCTGGTGTGCTCTGTCCGGAGCTGTCCCGGGCTCAGAGCTCCAGGCTGTGCCTCACTCTGCTGGAAATGAAAACAGCACCAGGGTGTTCAGCATCACTGGAGCCTCCTGCGGCTCCAAATGGGGTCTGGGCTGCCTCGGCTGCTCAAACCTCCTCAAAAACCATCCCTGTCTGTCCAGGCGTTTTGAAACATAAACCAGAGGGAGCTCAAGGACATTCCCTCCGTTCCCACCTGCCCGTGGGGCCGGGCAGAGCTCACACAGGAGGGGATCTGCAGCAGAGCTGGATCGGTTTGTGGGTGGGTCTGAGTGCCGGGAAGGCTCAGGGTGGAGTGCTGGGTGCAGCTGCTGTGCTGGTGGGAGTTCAGTGTGGATATGGGAGCCCCTGATCCTAAACCCCACTGGGAATCTCCAGTAACAACGCCCAAATTGTGTAAAAAGTGGAGAATTTGGGTTTGTGCTGAAGATGGGGAAGCGAGCTCCTTCCATGGCCTGGCCGCATCCTCAGCAGGGAAAACTGAAGTGTGTGCTGGGAGTGAGACAGGGATGGAGGGAAAGGGGAAATAGGAAGGGAGGGAGAAGGGAAAGGAGAAGGAGAACAGGGAAAGAGAACAGGGAAGGAGAGGGGGTGAGGATGGGAAGGGGTAAGGGGAAAACGGGGAAGAAGGTGAAAGTGGCAAAGGGGACAGGGAAAGGAGAAAGGGGATGGAGGAGGGAGAGGAAGGTGAATGGGAAGGGATAAGAAAAAGGAGAAGGGAGAAGAGGAGGAATGGGAATGGGGAAAGAAAAGAAGGAAGAGGAAGGGGATGGAGGAAGGAGAGGAAGGAGAATGGGAAGTGATAAGAAAAAAGAGAAGGGGAAGAAGGGGAATGGGAATTAGGAATGGGGAAAGAAAAGGAGGAAGAGAAAAGGGAATGTGAAAGGAGAAAGGGGGAGGAGAAAGGAGGAATGGGAAGGGGGAAAAGGATAAAGGGAGGAAAGGAGAAGAAGGAGAAGGAAGAAGACGAGGAGGAGAAGGAAATGGAGAAGGAGAATAAGAAGGAGAAAGAGGAGGACAAGAAGAAGCAAGACGAGGAAGAGAAGGCGGAGAAGAAGGTGGGAGAGGAGGAGAAGGAGGAGAGGCAGGACAAACAGGAGGAGGAGTAGGAACAGCAGAGGCAGCAGCAGGAGGAGGAGCGGGAGGAGGGCGCGGGGCGGCTCCGCACGAAGCACAGCGCCGGCGGAGGGGACAGCGAGCGCCGGGCGCGGTGGCGCACGCCTGTAGTCCCAGCTGCCGGGGAGGCTGAGCCCGACGGATCGCTTGAGCCCAGGAGTTCTGGGCTGCCGTGCGCTGTGCCGAGCGGACGTCCAAGCTAAGGCCGGCACCGATATGGGGGCCCCGGGGGAGCCGGGGGTTTCCAGGTCGCCTAAGGAGGGGTGAACCGGCCCAGGTCGGAGACGGAGCAGGTCAAAGCTCCCGTGGCGGTCAGTAGCGGGATCGCGCCTGTGAATAGCCACGCCAGCGTAGCCTGGGCAGCACAGAGACACGCGGGCTCCCCTTTTGACTAAAACAACCCCAAACACAACAACAACACCCCCGGAATACACCTTTTCACAACAACCCGCACGCACGCACACACCGCCTCCTACTGACACAGCACCCACAAAACACACGCAAACATCGCCTCCTACTGACACAACACACACAAAACACACGCACCGCCCCGTGAATACATTCACACCCACAACCCAAACTCAAACACTAATCTGCCCTCCAATAAGAAATGTAGACAAACACTGATCAAAGGGGTGCCGCGGGATCGCTGTGCTGCCCGACCCGGACACGCGTGGGCTCCTTTCCCCTGCCCAGCACAGAGACGTGGGACTCCTTTCCTGCCCCTCACACCCGCGGCGTCCTTGGGTCATACACGGGACCCTCTCGTGCTCCTTTTTGTCCCCCTTTTTCCACCCTCTCCCGGGGCCCTTTGGTCATACACCGACCCTTTTTTGTCACCCCTGGACCCTTTTTCTGTCACCCCCCGGCCCTTTTCTGTCACCGCGGGCCCCGCTCCCGCCCGCCCCTCAGCGCCCCGCGCTCACAGCGCCTCCTGTCGGTCTCATGCGGCACCGCCCCGCCCGGTTCGGGCCGTGCGCGGCCGCGGAGCGCCGGGGATTGGCGCCGGGCGCGACCCGTAGCGCCCCTGGGCGCAGGCGCGGGAGCCGTGAGGGGCCGGGAGCCGTGAGGGGCCGGAGCCGGGATCCCTGTGGGTCTCGGCGGGCGGCGCCGGCGCCATGAAGTCCCGCTTCAGCACCGTCGACATCCGCGCCGTGCTCGCCGAGCTACGGCAGAGGTACCGGCACTCCCCGCCCGTGCGGCCCCGGGGAGCGGGGCCCGGCCCGGTGGGTCCTGGTCCTGTCCCGGGTCCTGGTCTTGTCCTGGGTCCTGGTCCTGCCCCGAGTCGTGGTCGTGCCGCTGCTCCTGGTCCTGGCCGTGGTTCTGGTTCTGTCCCCGCCGTGGTCCTGGCCCGGCTTCCCCGCCCCGCCGTAGTCTCAGGCCTGTGGGGGCTCTGCTCCTCCATCGTGTCCCGCTCTCAGCTCTGCCCGGCCCCGCTCTGCCCCTCAGCGCTGCCCTGCCTGGGCTCTGCAGGACCCCCTCAGCCCCTTTGCCACCCCTTTCCATCCCTGCCGTGGCAGGGACACCTCCCGCTGTCCCAGGCTGCTCCGAGCCCCGTCCAGCGAGGCACTGGATACTTGCAGGGGCAGCCACAGCTTCTCTGGGAATTCCATTCCACTTCCTCCCCACCCTCTCAGCCAGGAATTCCTTCCCAATCTGCCACCTATCCCTGCCCTCTGGCAGTGGAAGCCATTCCCTGTGTCCTGTCCCTCCAGCCCTTGTTCCCAGTCCCTCTCCAGCTCTCCTGGAGCCCCTCCAGGCCCTGCCAGGGGCTCTGAGCTCTCCCTGGAGCCTTCTCCTCTCCAGGGGAACATTCCCAGTTTCCCAGCTGGGAAGCTCCTCACATTCCTGTGGAGCTCTGGCACATTCCCGGTGTCCGGGGCACTCTGCATGTCCCGCCCCACTCTGCAGGCAGTGGCTGACACCCCAGACCAGTTCAGTGCCCATACTGGGATCACTGGTGCCCTGTGCTGGCAGAGGAGCTCCAGTATAACCAGTACAGTTTGCATCCCTGCCACGGAGAGGAGCACTGCCAGCTTTCTACATTATATCCATTAATATAAATTTCTCCATCTATTTTTCTCCCTCTCTTAATTGCTGTGTCCTAAGAGCAATTTCTCCATCTCTCCATGGCTGTTGCTTCCTGCTCATTCCATTAATCTTCCTTTGCTGCCCTTTTGGTTACTCCTTGGTAATTTATTGTAATTTAGTAATTTATATAGCTTGGTTACTTATCATGACTTGCTAATTTATATAACTTGGTAATTTACCATAACTCACCCTTCTGTGTGCTTTAATTGCCACTGGGATTTTTCCAGCCAGTTGAGTTCTGGATTCTCCAGA
This sequence comes from Prinia subflava, assembly GCF_021018805.1. Taxonomy (NCBI): domain Eukaryota; kingdom Metazoa; phylum Chordata; class Aves; order Passeriformes; family Cisticolidae; genus Prinia; species Prinia subflava. The sequence goes on from NC_086251.1 coordinate 61,848,763, forward strand.
GCATTCCTTGTTTTCCTCTTGGCAGCTTGTTGGGAATGAGGGTGCACAACGTTTATGATGTGGACAACAAGACCTATCTCATTCGCCTGCAAAAGTAAGAGCTTCAAATAGCTTTATTTAAAAAATCTTTCCAAATTCTGTGTGAAAACTAGATTTTTTAAATTGTGTGCATTAATTTCTGGCTTGTTTTCAGTGAAATTCTGCTGGTTTTTGGTAAAATGCAGTGATTTTTAGTCAAAAAGTTAATAGGAAATAGGATATGGAGAGGGAAACGCTGCAGAGAACACTCTGCAAACCTGTGGGGGTGGTGTGGCTGCTCCTGTGCCGTGTGGGATCCCAGAGTGTCCCAATTTGGGAGGGATCCCTGTGGATTTGGGGTGCAGCTCCGTTGTCTCCCCCCAGGCCGGACTGCAAGGCCACGCTGCTGCTGGAGTCCGGGATCCGCCTGCACCTGACAGAGTTTGAGTGGCCCAAGAACGTGATGCCATCCAGCTTTGCCATGAAGGTCAGTCCCCAGGGCCTGGCTTTGCAGGCAGTGTCTGGGTATCCAGAGGGAATCTTTGTGTTCTGCCCTCGGAGGCAGGAAAATAGGGAAGGATTATCCCAGTGAGTCCTGATCCAGCAGGTGGATGAGGACAAGGGAAGAACAGATGTGGGCTTGGGGTCACATCACTGTTGTTCAGTGCCTGGAACAGTGAATATTTACATTTATAAAGCTACTGCTGATGTTCTGGATGTCTTCTGGACCTCCCAGACCTTCTGGAATGTTGCTCCAGCAAAATCCTTGTCATTCCAGTTGGACTGTCTGAATTTTCAGTTGCTGGGTGCAGCACGCTGTGGTACAGAGTCCTCTGTTCAGTCTGCTGAGCTCTGGGGTTCAGGCCTTGCTCCAGGCCCTTAGGCTGGGCTCCTGCAGCTGCATCCACAGGGATACAGCCTGGGATGGCTCCCATGGGTGCGTCCATCCTCTGGGTGCAGCCAGAAATGACTCAGCAGAGATTCTCTGGGGTGGCTCTCTGTGGCTGAGGTGGATGCAGGGATCATCCCAGTGCTCTGTACAAAAGCAGCTCCTGGAGTTTGAACCAGCTGCTCCCTTGAGCCAAATAAACAACACGGAAAAAATGTCTGGATGTGAAGAACTGGGCTCAGTCATTTCCATAGTTATAAAAATGAAGGTGTTGCTTAGGTGAGCACCAGCATTTTTGCTTTTGTGCCGTTTGAGTTCAATAGGAAGTGGTTGGTGCCACAGGAGGGCTCCACAGCCACGCCATTCCCAGATGTTTCTAGATGTTTCCCTGACACTTTCCCCTTGGACAGGCTGCCTGGAGCAGAGTTAAAGGATAAGAGTGGGTATTTACTGAAAGGCCTTCCAGGGGTGCACCTGGGCAGTGCAGGAGTCTCTGCACCCGGGATGGACAGCAGTCATGAGTGTTTCAGACAGACACAGGTTTGGTCTGTTTGTATATCAGAGGTTAATTGCCCAATTACACCTCCAGGTAATGAAGGGACTTACTCCAAGTAAGGGACTTACTTGCAGTAAGGACTTACACTCCCTCCCTGATGAATTCACTGCTGTTGACATTTCTGGGGCCTGCGGCAGGCAGTGAGCTCCAGGCCTGGGTTGGGACAGCCTGAGCAGAGCAGGGGAGCTGCAGGTGCCAGCGGGGCGCTGGAGCTCCGTGCTGGAGCCCTGGGCTCAGGCCGGATCCACCCCGCAGTGCCGGAAGCACCTGCGGACGCGGCGCCTGGTGAGCGCGCGGCAGCTGGGCATGGACCGCATCGTGGACCTGCAGTTCGGCAGCGAGCACGCCGCCTACCACCTCATCGTGGAGCTCTACGACAGGGTGAGCTGCAGGGCCAGCGGGGCCCGGGGTGGGCACGCCCGGCCAGCCCCCTGAGCTCCCTGTGCCCGCAGGGGAACGTCGTCCTCACCGACCACGAGTACCTGATCCTCAACATCCTGCGCTTCCGCACCGACGGCGCCGACGACGTGCGGTTTGCCGTGCGCGAGCGGTACCCGGTGGAGAGCGCCAGGGCTCCTGCGCCTCTGCCCACCTTGGACAGGTGATGGCAGTTTCAGGGCTCATAAATTGGGGGGGTTTTATCTTCCTTTCTGTTGTTAGAGCCGGGATTAACGCTGGAGCAACTCAGTGTTCATGTTCGGGCTCAGATGTTAATTCTTATCTATGTTACAGTCTCACAAGCTGTGAGTTCTGGGTAACAAAGTGAAAAATGGCTGTGTCTATCTTTTCACAAGGTCTTTTAAGCACAAACTGTCCAGTTGAGAAATGACACCTAAACTATTTTTACTTTTAACCCAATGACCAACCACCCGTGCCCCGCGATGTGGATTTTTCTACCCAATTACAAAATACTACCCAGACCCATGGAGAAAAGGTGAAAAAGAAGGACTGACCTCTACCCTAAATCCTCCATCTTTCTTTATTTATATTACTATATTCTAAACCCTTAAACTCTCAGTTTTGCACCCTGTGATATCACACACTGCTATCCAAACTCCACACCCACAGTCCCAGTGCTGTCACTCAATTTTGGGAGCCTTCTCCACGGCCTCAGGTCAATGCAGTGTTTGCTTGAGTGCCTGTCAGCACAGAAAGTCTAAACTCCTCAGTGCCCAGGGTTCCAACAATAAATGTTGTATTTATGGTGGACAGTGCAAGAGCTCCTGTGCCTCTGCCAAGCTTGGACAGGTAATTTCCATTTCAGAGCTCATAAATTGTGTATTTATTGGCATAACCCCAAATTAGTCGGAGCAGTGAAAAGCTTTGGGTAGTTCCTGAAGTACTACAGGGCATTTTTAGTTTCATTTTTTAAGGCTGGAAATGTTTTGTAGCTTCTAAGCAATGCAATGTTGTTTTAAAACACCTTACTCTTTGGAAATTGCAACTCTCCATTCTCTCCTGCAGGTTAACTGAAATCATATCAAATGCACCCAAAGGGGAGCAGCTGAAGAGGGTTCTGAACCCCCTCCTTCGTGAGTAGCTGGGCTTTGGTAAAGGTGAAATGAGGTCACTCAGTGTGGGTTATGTCGTGCTGGAAAATTGGAATAACTTGTCACAGAATCCTGGAAGGGTTTGGATTGGAGGGAACCTCAAAGCCCATCTCATTCCACCCCCTGCCTTGGGCAGGGACACCTTCCCCTAGGCCAGGCTGCTTGGAAAACAGGGATTTACTGATTCCAGGTATCTGCACAGAGGTGCAGCAGGGATAGACCTGGCAGTGCCTCTGGCTTTGGGCACTTTGCACCAGCCTGGTGCCAATAGGAGCTGTAAGAGTACAGTCAGCTTTTCCTGAGCACAGAACCAAACTTGTCCTGTGTGAGCTGATCAGAACAAATCTGGGGTTCCTCCTGACCTGGCAACGCTGCTCAAGCAGAGATTTCCTGAAGAGCTCAAATCACACCTAAGCATTCCTTCCCCATCTCTTGATTCTCCTTTTCACCCCCTTTTCTTTCTCTTTCTCTGCCCTGGTCTCCCAAATAATTGTTATTGCTCCCTAATAACAACAGTACTGTGTAATTGCTAATTACTGTCCCCCAGTGATCCAGTTCTGCTGGATCCATGCTGGAATTTGGTGTTTCTGATCCTGTCATGTGGGAAGCCTTGGCCTCACGTGCTGCTGCTGATCCAATTACCAGGCACAGCTGCTCCCCTCTGAAATCCCCACCATTTTTCCCTTTGTGGGAATTCTGGCTGTTTCTCACCCTCTCCTCCTTACTCACCCATCCCTCCTGCCCCTTCCTTCATTTTTGGCACTCTTGTGTCCAGACTTTTTGTTTTTAGTCCAAATTGTGAATATTTTCTACAGATGATCCTTCACAATTTCTTTTTTTTCACAGCTTATGGGGCCACTCTGATTGAGCACTGCCTTATAGAAGCTGGATTTTCTGGAGCTGTCAAAATAGATCAACATCTGGAAAATAAAGGTGCAATATTTTAAAGCCTGGGCCACAAATGTGGGCATTGTTACGTTTGTGTAGTGTTTTTTTCCCCAAAGAGATGAGTAAACCTGTGGTTCTGACCATGTGGTTTTATTTTTAATGGTTTTAGCTTGGGGACCAGCCTCGTTTATATTAAAACTCTTGATCTATGCAGAAATTGGAGATTAAAAAATCGGATTGTTCCTGTTGTCTAAATGGTTTTATGGTGAGACACCACCTCACCCATGAGTGAGTCTTAGTGGTGCAAAGGGTGTTTGACAAGGAGAATTAACATCCAAGTTTTTATTTGTGGCAAACGTTGGGGATTTGGTAAAGTAGCGGCTTTACATTTATTGGGAAATGGAAGATTTGGGTAGTAAAATCAGAAAATCTTTTCCTGCAGTCTTATTTTCCTCGTGTGCTTTATATTTGCCATGAATCCAGAGGAGTTTTTCCTTCCTACTGCATGATGGTGCTGTAAAAATAACTCCTCACAGCTTCTGGCTTATGCTTTGCCTCTGCAGCTTTGGTTTCATAAAGTGCTGTTATTTGTGGAGTCTTTTTTTCCTCTTGAAACTTGAATAAATATGTGCTAAAAGCATCTAAATAGATTTTTATATTAAAAATTTCCCAGATGTAAGCTTAGACTCCTGTTTAAAACGAGCAATGATTGCTGGAGTGAAGCACCAGGGGTGAAATATTTCTGCTGTTTTCTCTTCAGAAAACCTTGAGAAGGTTCTTTCAGCTCTGGAGAAAGCAGAGGAATACATGGCCCTCACTGACAACTTCAGTGGAAAGGTGGGTCTGAGGTGGGTTCCCGATTATTTGGGATTGCAGAGTTCAGGCAGGAATTCCTCAGGATCTGCAATTCCTGCTGTTCCCAGCTGTGGAGGTTATTCCTGGCTGTCAGGTGTTCATGTGGAATAAAAATTGCTTCTTTCCGTGGGCTGGGCAGCAATTAAATAATGCACAGGCAGATTTTGTAAATCCTGGGAGGTTTGCACTGGGGTTTTAATGGGCTCTGTAATAAATTCTGCACATAAACTCTGCATTTATGGGATAGTCCTGAGGGCTGGAAGAAGTTCACTTCTTTTTCCAGAAGAAATTGGAGTCAAGGCAAGCCAGTGGGTGAGGCACAGAGTTCTCTGCTGGAATTATTTATTGATGATACCTAAACCTTTCCACAGACAAGGAATGTTTTTGTATTCTTTCAGGGTTATGTTATCCAGAAGAGGGAGAAAAAGCCAAGTCTGGAACCAGATAAACCAGCAGAAGATATCTACACGTAAATATCTGAAGTATTTCTTCCCTTTCTTGCTACTAGCCTGCATAACAGAAATTAGTTTTCAGGTGATAATATCAAATGTGTATTTTACAGATATGAGGAATTTCATCCTTTCTTGTTTTCTCAACATTCAAAATGCCCCTACTTGGAATTTGACTCATTCAATAAGGTACAGTGCTTCTGCTGATGCTGTACACAAGTGCTTGAGTTGGCTGCTGCTACAGAGAACAATTCAGACACAGTGCAGGGGTTGTTGGTGAGGGCAGAGATCCTGGAAGGGAGGATTCATTTTGTGGATGAATGTTTGGTGAGAAAAGGCAGCTCAGACAGGAATTCCAGAGCTCAGGTCCTGGAGTGTGGGACCTGTGGTGGAGGTTTGCAGTCAGAGGATCCCAAAGGGTTTGTTGTGGAGAGTGGGATCTGAGCTGTCTCTGGAGTTAACAGTGTGACAGGCATCACATTGACACTCTGCCTGTTACTGCTCTGAAAGCCTCAGGCCTCTGATTTGGTGTTTCCTTGGGCACTGTCCTTTCTGGTGCTGGGCTCATTAACATCTGGAGTCACTCATTAACATCTGGAGTCACTCATTAACATCTGGAGTCACTCATTGCCTCTTGTTCCTCACCTTGATCTCCAGAATTCCCACTCCACGCTCCTGCCCTGCTTTCTGCCTGAATTTCTGTCACCTCCTTCACTGATCACAGAGTCCCAGCACGGCTTGGGCTGGAAGGGACCTTAAATCCCACCCAGTGCCATCCCTGCTGTGGCAGGGACACCTCCCACTGTCCCAGGCTGCTCCAAGCCCCTCCAGTCTGGCCTTGGGCACTGCCAGGGATCCAGGGGCAGCCACAGCTGCTCTGGGAATTCCATTCCAGGGCCTGTCCACCCTCCCAGCCACGAATTCCCAAGTCCCAATCTCCCACCCATCCCTGCCCTCTGGCAGTGGGAGCCATTCCCTGTGTCCTGTCCCTCCAGCCCTTGTCCAAAGTCCCTCTGATGATGGAAACAGCCCCAGACCTTCCTCATGTCGTGCTTTAAGCACAGCTGGGACACAGGAGCAGTTTAAGCTGGAACACAGGAGCAGTTCTTAGGCATTCTGGGTCTTTGTGCTTTTTTAGCTGACCCAGTGAACAGCAGGGATTCAGGGCAGACAGATCTGCCTGTGCAGCCATTTAATCTGAACCAAAGCAGCTGCTTTTCCATCATTTCTTGGCAAAGAAGGGTGAGCCAGTGCTTGGCCACTGTTTGCCCTCTGTGTTTGCAGTGAGACACAGCCCAGAGTGTCCTGCAGGACTCATCCCATGGGAAGGGAACTGGAGGGAGCTCCTGGAGGTTGTTCCAGCCTCTGTCAGCTCCTTCAGTGCTTTGCAGCCCCTTCTCTGCAGGGCCCCACCCCTGCCTGCTCTGGCTCAGGCTCTCCAGAATTCTCCAGGCCAGAATCCGGGGATTCTCCAGCCTCATTCTCTCCTGCAGGCCACGGATGAGTTCTACTCCAAGCTGGAGGGGCAGAAGATTGACCTGAAGGCCTTGCAGCAGGTGTGTCCTGGTCCAGCCTGGGCACCTGGGAGGGCTCCCAGGTCTCCAGAGGCTTCGCTTGCTTCTTGCAGTGATTACCTGATGCCATTTGAGTTCATACTTCTTTTTTGTATTTCAAAGGAAAAGCAAGCCTTGAAGAAACTGGAAAATGTCCGTAAGGACCACGAGCACAGACTGGAGGCTCTCCAGCAGGCTCAGGTAAGACAGATTTTGGGTTTTAATTAAAAAAAAATGCATAATGCATAAGAAAATGGCAACACCACCATGGGATGGTTTGGTTGAGAGGGAAATCAATTCCATCCATGGGCAGGGACACCTCCCACCACCCCAGGCAGCCCCAGCCTGGCCTGGGACTGGCAGCACTGGAGCTGGGTGTTCTCCTGTGCCCCCCTTCCGTCCATTCTTGGAGCTCTCCACAGCTCCTCCCACTCTCTAAAGAGCTGCTGCTGAGCACTGTGAGTGCAGCCCCGTGGCTCCAAGCTCCTCCTTCCCCTAAGGCAGCCGACCAGCTGAAGGGGGAGCTGATCGAGATGAACCTGGCCGTGGTGGACAGGGCCATCCAGGTGGTGCGCAGCGCCCTGGCCAACCAGATCGACTGGAGCGAGATCGGCGCCATCGTCAAGGAGGCGCAGGCACAGGGCGACCCCGTGGCCACGGCCATCAGGGAGCTGAAACTGCACACCAACCACATCACCATGCTGCTGAGGTGAGTGTGGGCTGGGAAACCCCATCCTAAACTGCATTGGGGGCTTAAAACAAACATCACCATGCTGCTGAGGTGAGTGTGGGCTGGAGAACCCCATCCTAAACTGCATCAGGGGCTTAAAACAAACATCACCATGCTGCTGAGGTGAGTGTGGGCTGGGAAACCCCATCCTAAACTGCATTGGGGGCTTAAAACAAACATCACCATGCTGCTGAGGTGAGTGTGGGCTGGGAAACCCCATCCTAAACTGCATCAGGGACTTAAAACAAACATCACCATGCTGCTGAGGTGAGTGTGGGCTGGGAAACCTCACCCTAAACTGCATCGGGGGCTTAAAACAAACATCACCATGCTGCTGAGGTGAGTGTGGGCTGGGAAACCCCATCCTAAACTGCATCAGGGGCTTAAAACAAACATCACCATGCTGCTGAGGTGAGTGTGGGCTGGGAAACCCCATCCTAAACTGCATCAGGGGCTTGGAGAGCTAAAACTGCACACCAACCACATTACCATGCTGCTGAGGTGAGTGTGGGCTGGGAAACCTCACCCTAAACTGCATTGGGGGCTTAAAACAAACATCACCATGCTGCTGAGGTGAGTGTGGGCTGGAGAACCCCATCCTAAACTGCATTGGAGCCTTAAAACAAACATCACCATGCTGCTGAGGTGAGTGTGGGCTGGGAAACCTCATCTCACACTGCATCAGGGGCTTGGAGAGCTAAAACTGCACACCAACCACATCACCATGCTGCTGAGGTGAGTGTGGGCTGGAGAACCCCATCCTAAACTGCATTGGGGGCTTAAAACAAACATCACCATGCTGCTGAGGTGAGTGTGGGCAGGGAAACCCCATCCTAAACTGCATCGGGGGCTTGGAGAGCTAAAACTGCACACCAACCACATCACCATGCTGCTGAGGTGAGTGTGGGCTGGGAAACCCCATCCTAAACTGCATCAGGGACTTGAACCACATCACCATGCTGCTGAGGTGAGTGTGGGCTGGGAAACCTTGCCCCACACTGCATCAGGGGCGTAGAGATTAAAAAGAAAAATATAAATCCAAAATATCTTTTTTACACCCAGAAGTTTTGGTGTAAAAGCTGGGACGTGGCAAAGTTAACCCATGAATTTTTAGTTACCTCGTTTTCAGAAGTGTCAGTTTATAGAATAAACTTGTTTTCAGTCAGTTTTCTTAGACTGGAAAAATTGAGCTCTTAATCTTCTGCTTTTGTTTTCTTTTTTTCCCCCCAAATTTGGCTGACCCCAAGACAAAGAAAGGTTGGCACATGAAGCATTCCAGGGTTTCCTGTGTCTGCACAGTGAAAAGGGTTTAGAGGCTCCTTGGGCCATTCCCAAACTTCTCAGAGAGTTAAGAGCACATTGCACCAAGGATTAAAAATTAACCAGTTCTCTTATCCTAATCTTATGGTGTCGTGTGTTTTTAGGAACCCATATGTGTTATCTGAAGAGGAAGAGGAGGAGGACGATGCTGATGTAGAGAAGGAAGAAACAGAAGAATCGAAGGGAAAAAAGAAAAAGAGTAAAACCAAACAGCTGAAGAAACCTCAGAAAAACAAACCCTCATTGGTTGATGTTGATCTCAATTTGTCTGCCTATGCCAATGCCAAAAAGTAAGATTTTTCAGTAAATGTGTGTTTTTGCAGGAGAGATCTCTCTGGGTGTGCAGCTGCTGGTGATAATATTGCAGGAGGAAGGGTTTGGGATATCTTGTTAAAAATCAGAGTTAAAAATGGAAATGGCAGCTTGTCCTGAGCTCTGGGGTGGGAATTCCCCTGTCCAGACCCACGGGGGCTCTCACACTGGCTGGATTTTGAGTCCAGTTCTGCCCATGGAACAAAATGCAGAGGCCTGGGATGAGTGGGAGCAGGAGTGGATCTGCTGGGAGTTTTAATGGTTTAAAAAGGGACAAACACTCGTGTGTCACAGGTACTACGATCACAAAAGACACGCAGCCAAGAAAACTCAGAAGACAGTGGAAGCTGCAGAAAAGGTATTTGGTTTTTTCCTTGGATTTTAGAAGATATTTGGAAGGAAAATCCCTGCCACTGCTCAGTGGGAAATCCTGATCTGAGCAGACATAACAAAACATGAAAGGGAAAAACAGTCAGCCAGGGTTGGTTTATTTGTGACATTTTGAGCTCAGTGGAGGCCTGCAGATCCCTGATGGATCCTCCTTTTCCATCAGCAGCCTTGGGAATACTCAGAACAGGTGGAGACACTGACAGACCAGGGCTTAGAGTGGAAAATCAGTGGAAATCCAAGAGCTGATCATTTCAGCTCTCCAGGGTGGGGTTTTGAGGTCAGGACTGGGTGGAGCCTGCTCTGTGACAGTCCAGAGCCGTTCCCTACCAACTTTCCCAGTGTCCAGTGGGAATTTTGGGATTCCTGCTGCGTGGTGACCCTGCTTTCTGTCCACACAGGCTTTCAAATCCGCTGAGAAGAAGACAAAGCAAACCCTGAGGGAGGTCCAGACAGTCACCACCATCCAGAAGGCCAGGAAGGTCTATTGGCAAGTACAGCTCATGGCCCTTCTCCCACACCCTGTGTCTGGAGGGAGCTGCCCTGCCTTGGGAGCGGAGCTTTGCAGGATTTCTGAGCACTGCACTTGGGATGGAGTCGCCTTAAAGGGGCTTCCCAAAGCCAGAGAATCCCAGAAGGGTTCCCAGGGACAGCAGCTGTGGCTGCCACATCCCTGCAAGTGTCCAAGGCCAGGCTGGATAGAGCTTGGAGCAGCCTGGGATAGTGGAAGGTGTGATCCAGTGGGACTGGATGATCCTTGAGGTCCCTTCCAACCCACACCAGTCTGGGCCTCTGTGCTTTAAAAAAACAAACAAATGAAACAAAACCCCAAAGCTTTTAATCACCCTAATGACTGAATTATTAAAATAGAAATAAATGAGAGGACTGTGGGGATGGTGCTTCTTGTTCCACCTCCAGATCTCACTGCCAGTGATGCTGTAGTTGTCCCATGCCTTGTTTTTGTGTCCCAGGGCTGTGGATGGAAGTAAAAATATTTTGTGTCATCAGCTGTAGATGCTGAGTTGGAATATTCTGAGTTTGGTATCAAAAGCCACCTGTGGAACCTGCTGTTAGTTCCAGGTGTTTCTCACACCGTGGATCTGCTGGAATTTGGCAGGTTTGAGAAGTTCCTGTGGTTCATCAGCTCTGAGAATTACCTGGTCATTGCTGGCAGGGACCAGCAGCAGAATGAGCTGATCGTGAAGCGCTACCTCAAACCAGGTGGGTCCCTGCAGGGCACCTGTGGGTTTCCTCCTCTTCCCCAGTGCTGTGAAGGTCCAGCAGTGACAGGGGAAGGTCTCTCTGCCTTGTCCTTGAGCTGGGCCTTGGATCAAAGGGAGTTTTGGTGGTGGGAGTTCCTCTGGTGCCGTGGGGTGGGAGCAGCTTGGATGGGCTCCCCTCAGGAGCAGAGGAGCTGATTCTCCCTGGGACAAGGACAGGCTGGAGGCTTCTGTGTCCCCACGCCGCCCCTTGCAGCCACATCAGGCATTCCCATCTGAGGCCAGAGACTTCCCTGGCCCCGGGGCTGTGTGGGTGTGACTGGAGTCTCCCTTTCCCAGGGGACATCTACGTGCACGCGGATCTGCACGGAGCCACCAGCTGCGTCATCAAGAACCCCTCAGGTACCCGTGGGGCTGGGCACAGGGGCTGGCAGTGCCTTCCCTGGGGCTGGGAGTCGAGTCAGGAGTGGCAGTCAGTCCTTCCTGGCAGCCCCAGGCTGGGCTGGGGCAGGGTTTGATGGTGCTGGCTGTTCCAGGGGAGCCCATCCCGCCGCGGACGCTGACGGAGGCCGGGACCATGGCCCTGTGCTACAGCGCTGCCTGGGACGCCCGCGTGGTCACCAGTGCCTGGTGGGTCTCCCACAGCCAGGTGAGCACTGCAGGCAGGAGCCTGGCAGGCACAGAGCCCCAGGGAGCTGGGGGGTGACACACACAGGGCCTGGGGGGTGACACACACAGGGCCTGAGGGGTGACACACACAGGGGCTGGGGGGTGACACACACAGGGCCTGGGGGGTGACACACACAGGGCCTGAGGGGTGACACACACAGGGGCTGAGGGGTGACACACACAGGGGCTGGGGGGTGACACACACAGGGCCTGGGGGGTGACACACACAGGGGCTGAGGGGTGACACACACATGGGCTGGGGGGTGACACACACAGGGCCTGGGGGGTGACACACATAGGGGCTGAGGGGTGACACACACAGGGCCTGGGGGGTGACACACACAGGGGCTGAGGGGTGACACACACAGGGGCTGGGGGGTGACACACACAGGGGCTGGGGGGTGACACACACAGGGGCTGGGGGGTGACACACACAGGGCCTGAGGGGTGACACACACAGGGGCTGGGGGGTGACACACACAGGGCCTGGGGGGTGACACACACAGGGCCTGAGGGGTGACACACACAGGGCCTGGGGGGTGACACACACAGGGCCTGGGGGGTGACACACACAGGGCCTGAGGGGTGACACACACAGGGGCTGAGGGGTGACACACAGGGGCTGCGGGGTGCGGATCAAACCCCTGTGGGAGTGTGGCCATTGCACCACAGTCGTGGTGGGTTTGTTCCCTGCTCAGCTCACCGTGGGGTTATTGCCTGAGGAACTCACCCAGGAGTCCTAAAGCACGGTGCTGGTGGGGGGGGTTGGGTTAAACATCCCTTAGGAAAATTCCCTGCAAAGGAGAGGAGGAGCCCCCTGGATACAGAGTCCTGCAGAGCTGTTCCCAGTTCAGCTCAGCACTGAGCCAGTGTTTCTCTTGGTGCTGTTGTCACCTGATGTTGGCCTCCTGTCACAGAGGTGTTTTAGTTTATCATGGTTTTCTTTTAGGTGTCTAAAACTGCCCCCACAGGAGAATATCTCACCACTGGGAGCTTCATGATCCGAGGTGAGGCACAGGGAAATGGGAATGGGATGTTTTCCCAGAGGTGCTGGGCTGTCCTGCAGTGGCAGCAGATCCCACTCTTCTCCCAGAAATCTGTTGGGAATGGCTCAGTCTGAGCATCAGGCAGCTGCAGCAGCATTTTGAGCTGAGCCCTGGGCAGAAGTTCATTAACTCAGCTGCCTTTGAGCTCCCCTGTTCCCATCCCAGGGAGAAAATAAGTCCCAGTGTAATTTTTTGGTAGCCTAAAGCCTCTAATAAAAATGAATTTTGGAAGTACATCCTGCAGCATGGCTGCTAGACCTCCTCATGAGACACTGCCTTTCTTTTTCAGGGAAAAAAAATTTCCTTCCACCCTCCTATCTGATGATGGGCTTCAGCTTCTTGTTTAAGGTACAGCTTTTCCCATATAGCTCCTGCTGGCTTTTGTAATTTGCTTTGAGCTGCAGGAGGCCTCTCTTCTGCATCTTGCTTATCACTATATTCCCAATTACTTCTTTTCCCACTGGGACAAATCCCATAAAAGGCTTCTTGCTGATAATGGCCCTGCTTTCGTTTCCATCTGAGCCCAGTGTGCACTGTGTGCATTTCAGACAGGCTCTGGGCCTCCCTGCCTCTGCCAGGGCTGTTATCCCAGCTCTGTGTGGAGCAGGGAAACGTTCAGGGAATGTGGGAGTGCAGCTCTGTGTGTCACCCTGACTGCTGAGCTTGGCACACTTGGCTGTGTCTGGTTTAATTTTCTTGCCTTTTGATGGCAAAAGCGTTAAAAAGGGCAGAAAAAACCGAGTGAGGTGTCCTGTGAGCAGCAGCAGGGCTGACCCAGAGGCTGCTCGTTTGCAGGTGGACGAGAGCTGTGTCTGGAGACACCGCGAGGAGAGGAAGGTCAAGGTCCAGGACGAGGACCTGGACACGGTTTCCAGCAGTGCCAGTGAGCTGGTGGCTGAGGAGGAGGAGCTGCTAGGTACAGTGGGAAGGGCTGGGGCTGCTGGATCCCTGACAGCACACGGGAATGGTTTCACACTGCCATGGGCAGGGATGGGTGCGATTTGGGATGGAATTCCTGGCTGGGAGGGTGGGCAGGCCCTGGCACAGGGTGCCCAGAGCAGCTCTGGCTGCCCCTGGATCCCTGGCAGTGCCCAAGGCCAGGCTGGAGGGGCTTGGAGCAGCCTGGGACAGTGGGAGGTGTCTCTGCTTGGCAGGGGTGACACTGGATGGGCTTTAATGTCCCTTCCAACCCAAACCATCCTGGGATGATGGATCAGTTTGGTGTTTCTGTGTTTTCCTGCCCCGGGTGCCCCAGATGGAGGAGACAGCAGCAGTGAGGAGGAAAAAGCTGAGGAAGCTCCGGAGGGTGAGGAAGCTCCGGAGGGTGAGGAAGCTCCAGAGGATGTGGAAGCCCCAGAGGATGTGGAAGCCACAGCTGAGAGTGCCCGTGAGGAGGAGGGCGTTGCTGAGCTGGGGCAGGCAGGAGGGAACTCTCCTGCTGCAGAGGCTGACTCGGAGGAGGACGATGGAGAATCTGAGGAGGAGCATCCGGAGCCCAAGAGGGAAGGGAAGGAGGAAGAGGTGAATTACCCGGACACCACAATCGACCTGTCACACCTCCAGTCCCAGAGGTGAGGGAAGCAGCAGCTGGGGGCACCTGTGGGTCTCCTAAAACACTGCCAGGACAAGGCTGGGATGTGTTGCCACATGGGAATGCTGCCTCATTGTCCTTTCAGGGCTGCTCCCACCTGAGCCCTGAGCTGCCTGCGCTGCCCAGCTGGGCAGAGCAGCTGCAGGGCATGAGGCTGTGGATGAGCTCTCCCTGCTGTCCTGGCAGTGGGAGCCCGTGGAGGGTGCAGGGAGCAGGGACTGGGTGGGTGCTCATGGGGCTGTGTGCCCGGGAAGCTGCACACTGGGCTCCCTCAGTGCCCAGGCTGTGTGTGTTGCCTCTGTGTGTGAGAGGAGCTGGCAGAGAGCTGAGATTGGTTTCTGAGGGGAATCCCAGCATTCCTGCCTTTTGCAGTCACCAGAGCTGGGACTGCTGCTCTGGAAAGCTGAAAGTCACGACCCAGGTGCCCGAGTTTGGGCTGTGGTTGGTGTGTCCTTGGTGAGCTGCCCCACATCTGCTCATGAGCCCCTTTCCATCTCCCCACAGATCTCTGCAGAAAATCATCCCCAAAGAGGAGGAGCCCAGCTTGGTAGGTCCCAGCTCCTCTGGGTGGCCCAGAGCAGTGGGAGCTGCTGGGCAGGACCTGCCCTGAACTGCTTTTCCCTCCTCAGAGTGACAGCAGGGCCCAGGGCCGGAGGCACCTCTCTGCCAAGGAGAGGAGGTGAGAGCTGGGGGGTTCCAGGGAATCCCAGAATGGTTTGGGTTGGAAGGACCTTAAATCCCATCCCATTCCACTCCTGCCATGGCAGGGACACCTCCCACTGTCCCAGGCTGCTCCAAACCCTGTCCAGCCTGGCCTTGGGCGCTTTCAGGGATCCAGGGGCAGCCACAGCTGCTCTGGGCAAAAGCCTCTTCCCCATTCCCTCCCCGTGCCCTGGGCACAGGCACATCTGTGCTCCCTGATCCATGCCCATTGTCCATCCTGCATCTCCAGGCCCAGGTGCTGCTCCTGTCCTTGGGCAGTGGGGACAGTTTTACTCCTGGGCTGGGGAAGTGTTTGAGGAGGGGCTGCTCCAGTGTTCCTCTGGATCCCTGTGGCAGGGAAGCAGGGTGGGAACGCTGCCAGGAGAGCAGCAGCCTCTCACCACAACAAATGGGGATGTTGTGATTGTTCTCCTTAGAGAAATGAAGAAAAAGAAGCAGCAGAACAACTCTGAGAACTCGGAGCTGCCTGAAGAGAAGCAGAAGGAGACAGAAACAGAGCCACAGCCTCCTGCTGCTCCCAACAGCCACAAGGCTGCCCTGGCCCCTCAGCCCATCAAGCGGGGCCAGAAGGTGGGCAGGGACCAGGGGAACCTGGCCTGAGCTGTTGGCATGGAAATGTGGACAGAAATCCCAGATTTCCCAGGCAGCCATGGCTGCCTGCTGGTTTTGGGCTGGTGGTGGTGCTTTGGGTGGTTTCAGGGGTAGGGGTTAGCACAGAACTCACTGGAACCAGTGCCTTGCTTACTGGTGAGCTGCTGTGGAAGAGTTTGGGATACTGGGAAGGGAAGAATGTGTGGAGTCAGCATCTATGGTTGCAGAACTGCTGAAAGTTGTCATTTCTGAAGCTGTTGGTGTTTCCTCCTGCAGAGTAAAATGAAGAAGATGAAGGAGAAGTACAGGGACCAGGACGAGGAGGACCGGGAGCTCATCATGAAGCTGCTGGGGGTGAGGGGGTTGTGCCTTCCCCAGGCTCTGGTGGCTCCGGTCACCAGCCCTGACCCCCGGTGTCACCACAGTCTGCAGGCTCCAACAGGGAGGACAAAGGGAAGAAAGGGAAGAAGGGGAAGACAAAAGAAGAGGCAGCAAAGAAGCAGCAGCCGAAAACCAAACCCGTGCGTCGTGCAGCCGGAGGGGGCAAGGAGACCCTCCCAGCAGGGATCCTGCACGAGGCACAGGACCCGGCCCTGGACGAGCTGCAGGAGGAGAAGGTGAGCAACAGGAGGGGAAGGTGAGCAGCTCTCCCCTCTCCTGTCCATGTGTCTGTCCCTTGCTGGGGCTCTCCTGGCTCTGTGTAGCTCTCCCACCCGGAGGCTGAGCAGCTCTCCATGGATTTTGAGCACTGTGGAGAGCTCCATGGCTGTTGCCAGGGCTCAGGGAGCCCACTGGATTCCCAGAGCAGCCCAAAGCCCTGCAGCAATCCCTGTGCTCGTCCTGTTGCCAGCACAGTCAGAACTGGGGCTCGGAGCAGTCCCGAGGCTCCCGTTCATCCAACACCTCCCCCTCAGCCAGACTAACCGAGCTCCCAGCGCTGCTGTTGGGCTCTCTCTGGTATCTCTGGGCTCCATCTCCCTCCCAGCTCGGCGTGTGCCAGGCAAATCAGAGGTTGGAAAGAAGCACCCCACCCTCCCACCCACGGCAAAGCGCTGCTCTTACCTTGGTTGTGAAACGAGTTCAGTTCTCTTTGCAAGGATGGGGCTCTCCGGGGCCTGCTGATTAAAGAATTTAACTGGGATGGGGAGGAAGCAGCAGCTCTGTGGTTTCTGCAGCCCTGATGTGTCCTCTGTTTGTGTGTGCAGGAGGAGCAGGACCAGGAGCAGCCAGGACTGGAGGTAAATGAATGCTCAGTTCTGTGAGGGCCGGGGTGGGGCTGTGTTCCTGCGGGGACTGGGACGTGAGGGGCCCTGCAGGACTGCTGGAACCCACCTTAACTGTAGGTTTAAAAATTCACCTCCTTTCCTGCCTGCCCTGCTCACCTCCACCTCCTCCATAAACCCAGAGCTGGCTCCCTGGATGTTTGCCCCTGGTTTTTGCCCTGCTGCCTCTGGGCTGGAGGATGGCACAGTGAGCAGTGCAGGTTCCTCTTTAGTTTGGAAGTTTATTTGCATATAAAATTGCTTCAAACTTTTCTGTAATTACTTCTGTGTAATTGCAGGCTGTGGGTGTTGCCCAGGGCTGGGAATGAGTGAATTCCTTTAAATTCCTTAATGGAGGAGGATAACGGAGTCTGAAGCTTTGGGTGACCCTATGACTCCACTGGGGACCCAAAACCAAGTCCCAGCAAGGGATGTGATTCAGTGATGAAACAGGGTCAGGCACAAATCCTGGAATTCCATCCAGGGCTGTGCTCATGGAACCAGGGGATGGTTTGGGGTGGAGGGGCCTGTTCCCACCCCCTGCCCCGGGACTGCAGGGAGGGCTGAGCTCAGGGCCCAGTGCAGCTCTCTGTCCCCCAGGAGAGCCAGGCCCTGCTGGACTCCCTGACGGGGCAGCCCCATCCCGAGGACGTCCTGCTCTTCGCTGTCCCCATCTGTGCTCCCTACACGGCCATGGCCAACTACAAGTGAGTGGCAGCACCTTCCTGGGAGGGGCTGTGCTGAGGCTGTTCTGTTTACAGAAACCTTTCCTCTGCAGGTATAAAGTCAAGCTCACTCCGGGCACCCAGAAGAAGGGCAAAGGTATGGTCTGAGAACCCTGGACCCTCCCCTGTGCTCTGCCTGCTGAAGCCAGCGTGGCTTTCCAGGCTGTTTCACTTTTCCCTGTGTTTTTCCAGCTGCCAAGATTGCCTTGCACAATTTTATGCAGTCCAAAGAGGCCAGTACACGAGAGAAGGATCTGTTCCGCAGCGTCAAGGTGAGGCTTTGTCTGCAGGGTCTGAGAGCAGCAGCAGCCAAAGGTCCACAGGTGCCATTGTGGGAGGAAACGCTGCCAAAACTGAGCGGGATTTTAGCAGTGGAGTTTGTCAGAACTCCTGGGGGAGGTCAGAGAGTCCTGCAATGGTTTGGGGTGGAAAAGATCTAAAAAGCCACCCCAGTCCACGGGCAGGGCCCTGTTCCACTGTCCCAGGTGCTCCAGGCCTGGTGTCCAGGCTGGCCTGGGACACCTCCGCTTCCCTGGGAGGGGCCGTGGGGAACTGAGCCTCAGGGGGGCACTGGGGCTGTTCCTGCACTGTCACTGCTCTGACAAAGGCAGCGTCTTCCAGGAACCCCTCTGGGTCAGGAGGGGAATTCCTGAGCAGGGGCAGGTGAGGCTGGAGGTGTCCTGTGCCCCTCTCCAGCCAGGTGCTCACCAGGGCCAAGGGATGGCATCATCCCAGTGTTCCTGCTGTGGTCACTTTCTCCTCTTCCGTGTTTTTAGGACACCGATTTGTCCAGAAATATTCCCGGGAAGGTGAAAGTGTCTGCGCCTCACCTCCAGAACATGAAGAAGAAGTGACTCCATGCTGGGGGCTGGGACAGACGGACCCATGGGCAGGACTGACCTCCAGCACCCAGGGCCTGCATTCCCGGGGGTGCAGCTGGACTCTGATACAAATTGCAGATAAACGTGGAAGTAAATTGCTGGCATTGGGTCAGGAATGTCCCTCCCTGCTGCTGCTTCCGTGTCCGAGCGCTGGGCTGGGCAAAGGCTCTGGAATTTGGGGCAGGAGGAGCCGGGGTGTTCCTGCAGAGGCTCCAGGAGGGCAGTTCCAGGGAGAACGCTGCCCTGGGGAGGGGGGATTGTGCTCCCCCCAGACCCTCCCTGGCTGTGGGGACAGGGAAGGAGCAGGGCTGGGAGTCAGGGTAAACCCCCGGGGTCTCAGGAATTACAGCACAGGAATTGTTCTAGAAGTTAACGTTTTTAATTGTTGTTTGAAGACAGATTAAACCATGATTTCCCCCTTCCCCACAGCAGCACAGCCTGGCCCTGTCCCCCGTGTCCCCACAGGGCTGGGAACAGGCACAAGCACTCTCAGTTACACTCGCAGGGCAGAATATCTGCTACCTAAGGTTCACAATTGAAATTCCACAACATAAAAATTCCAAAAAAACCCAAACTACAGCCAAGCAGAGAGTAGTGGTGCTTTAACATCTCAAGGTTTACAACAGTTTATCGACTGACACTGGGACAACTCCCACATCCTGCTCCTCTGACCTTAAGCATCTGTGGCAGAACTGCAGCCGTGGGCTGAACACCACTAAAGCACCGCTCCGGAGCCCTGGGGGCTCAGCAGTCCCAGCTCCTGTCCCCAGGGACAGCCCCGCTCTGGGGTCAGCCTCACCCCTCGGGGCACAGCCGAAGCTGGGGCCGGGCTCCTCTGGCATTAAATACATTTATTGGAACGTGTCACACACAAAGAGGTTCTCTCTGGGCCATTCACATGCACGGGAGGGCGAGAAGCGACTACCTACACACGGAGGGTGGAGCAGCGGCTTTAATGGGCCACGCACGGAGGGCGGAGCAGCGGCTTTAATGGGCGGCTCAGGAGCCCGAGGTGTTGTTGCTGCCGAAGCGCTGGTTCACGCTGTGCAGCAGGTGCTTGGGCAGGCAGTGCCACGAGCTGGCCAGCATCTCCTTGAAGCAGATCACGGCCTCCAGGCACAGCCTGCAACACACGCTGCTCTCAGCGGGGCCCGGCTGCACAGAGGGGCTGAGGGGAATCCTCCATCCTCAGGCCTGGCTGCTGCTCTGGCAGCGTTTGGTGGGGGTGGAAACGTCCTCCAGTATTTTGGAACATGGAGAGGTCTAATGGTAACCCAGCCCTGCTTGTCTTGGAATCCCAGAATGGTCTGGGTGGGAATTTACCTTAAATCCCGTCCCATTCCACCCTTTTCCATGGCCTGGGACACCTTCCCCCACCCCAGAGTGCTCCCAGGCCTGTCCAGCCTGGTCTGGAACATTTCCAGGGATGAGGGGCAGCCACAGCCACGCCAGGGCCTCCCCATTCCCAGGCCTTTCCTGCTGCCAGCCGAGCTGGAGTTCTGCTCTCTTACCTTACCAGGGATCTCGGCTGGAGGGAGAACACCAGGATTTCGTTACTGTGAGCCTGCAGGGGGGGAGAGACAGAGACACAGAATTGGTGCTGTGGGTGCTCAGCAGGAGCCAGAGCAGCCCAGGCTCACACGGCCACGGGGGCAGGGAAAAAACTTAAAGCTCATCCCATTCCAGCCTGCCCTGGGCAGGGACACGGGAGGAAGCCTTCAGCTTTCCAAGCCTCGAGGCCTCTGCACTGAGGGACTTTGGACAGCAGCAAAGCTTTTCCCCCTCAGGCTCTGTCTGCCCCTCTGTGATCCCCAGGAGATGCTGGAGTGACCCAGCACTGCAGATCCCATGGGAAGGGCAAGCTCACAACGAACTCACAGCTTTGGAATGGGCCAGAAGGTTGTTGGCACAGCCCCCAAAGATGATCACCTCGCCCTCCTCGCTGGCACAGGCCGTGTGCCACAGCCTGGGAACAGAAAGCAGCACTGTTAACGCCAGATCCCAGCCCTGGGAAGAGCCTTCCCCATCCCAGCCAGCCCAAAGGAGAACACCAGGAAGCATCAGGGCTGTAACTCCGGAACCTGGCTCACGTCACTTTCCCAGCCACAGGGAGCAACACTCGAGTTTTCCATGCCACACTCGTGCACCACAGAGGTTTTGGGGCTTTAAATTGTGTCACCACCTCCTGCTTCCTCAGCAGGAAGCCAAGAACAGCCCTGGACAAGCCTGTGGCAGGACCCTGGTGACACCAGCCGTGCCTGCTTGGTGGCAGAGCAGGGACACTGGCTCCAGTCAGCTCTGGTGCTGGCACTGGCAGCTCGGAGTCCTCTGCAGCCAGATCAACCCTAAACCCCAGGATCCAACCCTAAATTCTGTTTCCTGCTGTTTCACGGGTGCCTGCAGCACCTGCCTGTGTGGCCCTCACCCAGAATTGTGAGAGCACACAACAGCCTGCACCTCTGGGACACGGGGAAAAGGAGAGCCTGAGGAGGAACCAGTGTCCTCTCTCTGGCAGCCACCACCAGCAGCTTCCACACCTCTTTTGTATCACATTTCCAGGGAATTGTCTGCCATACCTTGGTTTTTCGGAGTAGTTGTGCTCAAACTGTACCCACTCGTTCTTGCTGATACAATAAATCCAGGCATCACCTGCAAACAAGCAAAATCCCACATAAACACCAGAATTCTGTCAGTTTTATAAATTGCTGCAATATACAAATACTCAGGTGAAGCACATTCTATTTCTGTTCTTAGATAAATCAAATATTTTAGGAAAAACTACAAAACACTGGCTCCTGTTTGACAACAGAGTGTTCAGTGCAACAGAGATTTACGGGTGTGAAGGTGCAGGATTGTAAAGCTGTCGCTAAGTTGAACTTGCACTTTCAGATACATTTTTAGAGCAGGTGAATTGCTGCAAGTTCTGGTGTCTCCACACCCTCAGCAACTCCTGCTCCGTGGAATGAGGAGCTGGAGCACACGGGAGGAATTCAGAAGGGATTCAAAGCAATCTTTCAAGGCCCTGTGCAGAGCTGCCCCAGGGCACAAAGCCAGCACCAAACCCCTCTGGAATGACTCACTCAGGGGCTGCTTGTCCGTGGTGAAGCCTCCGAAGAGGAAGAGGTGATCCGAGGAGATCGGTGTCAGGGAATGCCACGATCGGCCCACGGGGCAGACGCCTTGGGTGAGTCTGGATTGCAACAGAAACACCCCAAATCACCAGCAGGGACAGCAGACCCTGCTGCTCCTTCCTGCCCTGAGGATCTCTCAGATATCTGCAGGACACTGCAGCGACCCGAGGACAGCTTTAATTTCTCTAGACACACAGAACTTTACTCAGTGTCTCGGCTCTGGGCACGCACATTTCGTTCCACTCCCACGTGTCCAGGTTCAGGTAGTAGAAGTCGTTCATTCTGCACTCCTACAACAGAGCAGAGCGGCCTCAAGCCTCGTGCTGAGCTCTGGGTTTAGGCCTGGCTCAGCAGGGCTGGGCTTACCCTGTATCTGCCTCCAAACACGTAGCCCCTGTTCCCCACCGTGGCGCAGGCGTGGGCGGCTCGAGGCGACGGCGTCTTCCCCTGGGGAGGGACAGGGACAGGGACACGGATCGGTCACCAGGGGACAGCACAGGCTCAGCTCAGCCTTGGGGCCAGCAAGGAACAGAGTGAAAAACGCAGCCACTAAATCATCCTGTGTGCAGGCTTGTTTTGTGATGGATGGAGGATCAGAGAACTCATTAAAAATGGGGTTTATTTTTTCCCTCCTGAAGTATATAAATTTTGCTTTTAGCGCAAGGTTCAGCCACAGAAGACAGATTGTAAATGAGACAGTGACATAATAAATCTTTATATTCATAAATCTGCCCAGGGCCAGGTTGGACAGGGCTTGGAGCAGCCTGGGATAGTGGAAGGTGTCCCTGCCTGTGGCAGGGGTGGAACTGGATGAGTTTTAAGGTCCCTTCCCACCCAAACCACTCTGGGATTCCATTAAACACCATTTTTCTTGACTTTCTGAACTACTCGAGACCTGTATGAAGTCATCAGAGCAACTCTTTGGCAATCTGGAGCTCCTTGTCTTGTGTTTCACATCCCCCAAGCCTGTGGCCACACCAGCCCATTTCCCCGTTCCCGAACACTCCTGGGACACTCCAAATGGATTTGCAATTAGCAGTGTTTAATTGTCTCCTGCCCACAATCCAGCAGCCCAGGGACAGGTCCCGACCACCCCTGGCAATGAGGGTGACAGCAAAGCACAAACTCCACTGTCCTGGGCACAGCGCAGCTGAGGCATCAACCACAGCAGGAGACAGCAAAAACACATGAAGACAGATCAAAATAAAAGGCAAACTTCCTCTTTTGGCAGAGAGGATCTGTCTAAATGAATGGCTAAATTCAGTGGAAATGGCTCCAAGAACACTCCTAAATGACATTACTGAGCTGTGACTTAATTAACTGAGAGCAAACCATTAATTACCGTGGTTATAGGCTGGCTCCAAGTGAAAGTTTCAAGGTCCAGAATGTGCACGTGGTCGTTCCACCCTCTAGGAAGACCTGAATTCTTAAAAAAAAAACAAACATAAAGAAGCAATAAGTTTTAACAAGCACTGATTAAACAGCAAAAGTTGAATCAGAAATGGCTTCCAGGGTTACTTACCCAGAAAGAGGTTTCATCGAATTCAAATGTTCCACGTTGCTTTCCTTCAGGAAAATAGCCATAGCCTCCAAAAAATATCAGCCTGGAGGAAAACATGGAGCAAGAGCTGTGAAAAATTCTGCCACATCTGTTATTATAAATATAAATAAACATAAAGGCTGTGCTCAGAACAGCAGGGAAGCTCCTCTGGTTTTCCAGGTGTGGGGCTCTGTGTGTTGCCTCACGATCCTCCCACCCACACTAAATCCCTGGAGCTGTTTCCAGCCCCAGGCTCCCAAGCTTTGCTCCACTTCCAAATCCATGGGGCTGTCAGGGTGTGCAGCCTGGTCCCTGCACTCTGCCCTTTGGAGTTTAAACGGGAATTACCCCCAAGTTTTTGTCTTTGGGGTTTAGCCTGTATTAGGGACTGGCATGGCTTTGCCAGAAATTCCTGTGGGATTATGGAGTGACAGAAAACAACCTGCAGCACCTCATCAACCACCTAATTAACCACCCACAACCGCAGCCCTGCACAGATTCACATCTCAGCTGATCCTATCGGGTCTGGTAATGAGGAGCTCACTCCCCACATCAAGGGCCTGGAAAAGCAGCACTGTGGGCAATTCCACAGAACCCCGGAGTATCCTGGGCTGGAAGGGACACACAGGGATTTTCCCACCTTTCCTGAGTCTCTGCAGCAAATCCCCAGCCTGGGAGCTCCATGGAGCAGCCAAAGCAGCACAAGAGTGAAACTCCAAAATCACTGGAATGGTTTGGGTGGGAAGGGACCTTAAATCCCCCCCAGTGTCACCCCCGCCATGGCAGGGACCCCTCCCACTGTCCCAGGCTGCTCCAGCCCCAGTGTCCAACCTGGCCTTGGGCACTGCCAGGGATCCAGGGGCAGCCACAGCTGCTCTGGCAATTCCAGCCCAGCCAGGAAATCCCAATTCCCAATCTCCCACCCATCCCTGCCCTCTGGCAGTGGGAGCCATTCCCTGTGTCCTGTCCCTCCAGCCCTTGTCCCCAGTCCCTCTCCAGCTCTCCTGGAGCCCCTTCAGGCCCTGGCAGGGGCTCTGAGCTCTCTCTGGAGCCTTCTCCTCTCCAGGGGAACATTCCCAGCCAGCCCCACGGTGACTGCAGGAGGAGGAAGAGGAGGGAGAGCCAAGAGGGAGCAGAGCCCTCCCGGGGCCTCACCTGTTCTTGTGCACCCACACCCCCAGCTTGTCCTTGGACGAGGGGGGCACCCCCTGGCACTCCACTCTCACCCACTGCAGCACTTTGTCCGAGGATCTGGCATTCAACATGTAGAACTGGGAAAACAAAGGGATTTTTAAAACTCACACCATCAGCTTAAAGTCTGCTGTTCAAACAGCAACTTTAAATTAACATGTGTTGGTATAGAAATGGTAATAAATGAAGAGTTCTTTTCCTGGCTGAAAAACAGAGCACTAAGAGTATTTGCAACAAAATATGGGTTCACAAACCCAGACCTCTTTGCAGCCTCAAACACCTTTTACACCACTGACAGGGTTATGGACACTGAGCTTCAGCATCCAGAAGCTGTTGTGGGATACAATGAAGGTGTGTACAAAGCACAGCTGTCTTACAACTAAAAAATGGTTTAAAAGTTTACAAAGTGACATTTTTTACAGTATTACCCCTTCTCTGCTTTTATATAATTGTGCAGGAAGAGAACCAGCTCTGCACTTACATACAAGAACTGCAATGTGAGAATGCCACAGCAGGAAGTGAAGAAACCACACTGTACAAATGAGGTTTGTTTCAAACTGTCTGCAAGAACTCCTTCAAACTCCTTCTGTTTATATTTACATATGAAATACATGATCTTACATTTAGATATATAAACTACATATTTATATAGACCAAAACGATTTATTTTAAACCACACTGCCAGACTATCAGAAAATATCATTAATTAATTCTAGCTGAAGGAGTGGCCAGCGATCTTGGAGGATGTTTCCAACCTAAATGGTTTTGGGATTCTGGGATTACCACAGATTCCAGGGAAGAGAAACCCTTCCAGCCACCCCAGATCAGTTCCTGATGTGATCCAGGCAGCTCTGGTGATTCCCACCGTTTAAAATCAGCACACTCAGAGGCAGGGCACAATCCACTGCTCATTGCACAAGGGCAGCAGCGATGCCAGCCCGGCGTGTCCCTGCAGGCTGGGGAGCTCCCGGGGCACAATCCCCACGGGAAAGGGGCAGAGGGGAATTCCTCACCTTGTTGGTGTTGCCGCGGGCGTGGTGCCCCCCGAAGAGATAAAGCACCCTGTCCACACACACGGCACAGCTGCCAGACATGGACGGGGGAACGTCTCCCTCTGTCTTGCTCTTCTTCCTGCAAAACCAGCCTGGAATGTTGCACCTGCTCCCACTGAACCAGGACCCCTTCATTTGGAGGCTTTTAATGACAACAGCTCTCAGTTCTTCACACCTTTTCAGATGTAACAACTCACAGAACTACTCTGTTACGATGGAGGGCTGGGGAAGAGGCAGTTTAGTTAATACATGGGGTTTTTGGGGGTAGGAATCCCATCTGCCCAGCTCAGGAGTTTGGAACGCTCAGAAGCCTCAGGTAAAGAGGATTCACCTGTGTAAACTGCACGTTTCCACTCTGCTCCTGGATTTTTCCTGTTTGTAAACACCATAACCACAGAGAGGAGATCCCAGCCCGTGCCCAAGGCTGTCCCTGAGCCCAGGGAAGGCCAGGAGCACAGCTGAAATCCCACCTCCTGCAAAGCACTGAGCAGCTTCTTTGGCTGCACCCACCTTTAAAAACAACAACTGCAAAGGCCAAAAACTCAGCAGGGATTCCCTGGCTACCACTGGCCTCAAAAGTGGTACAAACACCATTTCCAGCTGCCCTATCCTATCCCAGGAATCCCAAAACACCTCACATGGTGGTCACACACTCCTATCTGGGCTGCCTGTCCCAGCTGCCTCTCCTACTTCAGCCTGGAAAAACATATTGGATGCTTTCACAGAAAAAACCCCACCAAACTTGAAATATTTTACACATTTCTGCAATAGTTTGATATGTGGGAACAAAGAGATCAGGGAATTCTCTCCCTGCTCAGTCCCCCGTCTGTTTTCCACAGCCAATTTAAGGATTTATCATTTTTTCCCCCCAAATTAATGATTTACTGTACCATCTTCCAGTTTCCATGTTGTAGATCCATATCTCATCCCTAGGCAGGTAGAAGTCATAAAACCCCCGGACCTGGGCATTCTGCAGGACAGGTCAGAGAAGGGAAAGCAGTGTCAGAGGGACGTTTGACACATGGAATTACAGACCCTGGGAATATTTACACTCCCTCTGGGATCACAGCAGGAGCAGTGCCTGTGCCTCCCACACTCCTGTGCTCCCAACCTGCACCCAGAGCAGGAATCAGCCTAATTTAGCACCTGCTGGGGACAATCAGCTCCCAGCAGAGCCAGACCGGGTAAATGGAAGTTAAACCTCTGTTTTACAGCCTGAGCCAGGGAGCAAAATGAGCCAAAAGCTCCTTTTTCATTCCCCCAGCCCCTCCATGATAGGATTTTATTACCGACAATGATTTTGTCACTGAAATGATTTTGTGGTGCTGCACCCCTCCAGCGTGACAACAACAAACCCAGGATCCTTAACACCCAAAACACAGTTGTGCAAATAAAATCACCACTCCCAGGGTGCACAGTGCCAATCAGACAATGCTCCCTTCACCCTTTGCCAGAGGCAAACACCACCCCAAAACCCCCGTGTATCTGCCAAGGTTTAACACCCGCGATTTATTTCAGCGTTGCAAAACCCCCCTGAAGGCCGTGTTACAAATTGCTGGCCGGAGCTGCCGTGTTCCGGGGGAGGAATAATTTCCCAGCGCCAGTCCCGGGGCCGCGGAGGAGCTGTACCTTGTATCCTCCCCAGACGTACATGCAGCGCCCGTCGGTGACCGCCACGTGCCCGCTGCGCTCGGCGGGGCTGTCGTTCTCCAGCTGCTCGAAGCCCTCCTCGGCCGGCGCCGGCAGCTCCTCGTCCGCCGGCAGCTCCTCGTTCTCCTCGGCCATCTCGGGACGTGCTGCTCGCACAGGGACACGGAATTCCCTCAGCTGGAGCAGCCAGGGCAGCGCTGCACAGACCCCCCGGCAATCCCACCCTGCCATCCCTGCCCAAACGCTCCTGGAGCTCTGGCAGCCTCGGGAATGTCACCATTCCCTGGGGAGCCTGGGCAGTGCCAGCACCCTCTGTGGGAAGAACCTTTCCCTGAGATCCAATCCGACCCTCTGACACAGTGTGGGGCTTGGAAAAACAGAGGGAAAAACCAGGAGAAGCCAGACACGGTTGGAGTCAAAAACGCTCCAGGTGGGGACTCCTCAGTGGCGCACGGTTTATAATGGTTTCGGCTGCCAGTGTGACTCAAAGTGCCCGTTTTTAAAAATATTTAAAATCTTATCTATAAATACTTTGATTGATTTGCCCAGAGAAGCTGTGGCTGCCCCTGGATCCCTGGCAGTGTCCAAGGCCAGGCTGGACAGGGCTTGGAGCAGCCTGGGACAGTGGAAGGTGTCTCTCTCTGCCCATGGACAGGATAAGCACTGAGGTCCCTTCCAACCCACACCATTCCACAACGTCAAAGAAAAAAAACAACAAAAAAACAAAACAAAAAACAATCCAAAGGGGAATAAATTTGACAGCTTTGCCTACAACAGCAGCGAACCCTGGAGCTTTCCAGTGTCACCTGTCCTACACAAACCACTCAGAATGCCAAAGCCCGCTGTCCTGGGAAGACAAAGATCCGAGCCCAAATTTGTGCACCCAAAGCCAGGGAAAAGGATCTTAGTGGGATAATCACACCCCGCACTCCAGGGTTGGATATTTTGCCTCTGATATTCCCTTACACTGCCTCCTGAGGGATTTTTTGCTGTTTAATTTTAATCACTCCCGCCACGGAGACGCTGCACCACCTTCGGGGGGTTATCTGTGAGCTTTAATTATGATTTCTAATTTAGATTAGCAAGCCTTGCCCACAGCTCCGTGAAACCTGCCTGCTTCGAGCTAGCGGTGTTTTCACCGCCTGGGAGGAATAACACATATATAATATTTGTATATAATATACACGTATCACATTCTATTATTCGTTTTACCCCTCACACACGCCGGGCCGTGTCCCTTCAGCCATTTCCCCCTCAGCTCCCCGCAGCCCTGCGCGCTGTGCCCAGCGCTCCTCACACACCGCGGCAAGCAGGCGGGGGCTCCTCACGACGCGTTCTTCTGTCGCGACATGCCCGCAGCGCAGGGCGGGCCCGGGGGGCTCCTCACGACACGCTCAACTGTCGCGACATGGCGCCCGCCCGAGCGCTGCCCGGCGCCGTTACCGGCCCGGCCCGAGCCCGCCCCGCGTCCCTCAGAGCCCCCCGAGCCCCCCGGGCCCGCCCCGCTCCTACCGCGGCCCCGGCGCTGCCGCTCCGCCGTCCCTCCCTCAGCCGCGGCCGCGCCGCAACATCCGCCGGGCGGGCGGCACCTTCCGGCGGGGCCGCGCAGGCGCGGGCAGCGCGGAATGAACCGTGAGGGCAGCCGGACCAGCCCGAAATTAACACTGAGAACATCCGGACTGCCCCAAAAATCACCCCGAGGGCAGCCGGACCACCCCGAAATTAACACTGAGAACATCCGAACTGCCCCAAAAATCACCCCGAGGGCAGCCGGACCACCCCGAAATTAACCCTGGGGGCATCTGGACTATGCCAAAAATCATCCCGAGGGCAGCCGGACCACCCCGAAATTAACACTGAGAACATCCGGACTGCCCCAAAAATCACCCCGAGGGCACCTGAACCATTTCGAAATTAACCCTGAGAGCATCCGAACTACCCCAAAAATCACCCCGAGGGCACCTGAACCATTCCGAAATTAACCCTGAGAGCATCCGAACTACCCCAAAAATCACCCCGAGGGCACCTGAATCACCCCGAAATTAACCCTGGGGGCACTGGGCACCCCGAGATCCGCCCTGAGGGCAGCCAGACCACCCCGAAATTAACACTGAGAACATCCGAACTACTCCAAAAATCACCCTGAGGGCACCTGAACCATTCCAAAATTAACCCTGGGGGCATCCGAACTACCCCAAAAATCACCCTAAGGGCACCTGAACCACCCCGAAACTAACCCTGGGGGCATCAGAACCACCCCAAAATTCGCCCTGAGGGCACCTGAACTACCCCGAAATTAACCCTGAGAACATCCAAACTATCCAAAAATCACCCTGGGGGCACCTGAACCACCCCGAAACCCACCCTGAGGGCACCTGAACTACCCGAGAATTCACCCTGGGGGCAGCCGGGCATCCCAAAATTCACTCTGAGGCTCCCTGAACCGCTCCAAAATTAACCCTGGGGGCACCGGGCACCCCGAAATCTGCCATGAGGGCACCTGAACTACCCAAAATTAACCCTGGGAGCATCTGAACTGCCTCAGAATTCACCCTGGAAGCACTTGAACCATCCCAAAATTAACCCTGGGAGCATGTGAACTATCCCAAAATTCACCCTGGGGGCACCTGAACCTCCCCAAAATGAACCCCGGGGGCTCCTGAACACCCCCAAATTAACACTGGAGAGATCTGAACCTCCCCCAAATCAACACTGGGAGCAAAAATAACCATGAGGGCATGAATTCACATTGGGGGCACTTGAGCTCCCCCAAAATTAACACTGGGAACTCCTGATCAACCCCAAAATTACCCATGAGGGCACCTGAACCCCCCCAAATTCACACTGGGGTACCTGAACCTCCCCAGATTAACCCTGGGGGCACCTCAGCCCTCCCAAAATTAACCTTGGGGGCACTTGAACCCAACAAAATGAACCCTGGGGGGCACCTGAGCCCCTGGAAATTAACCTTGGAGGCATCTGAATCCACCAAGTCAATCCCAAACCTCCAAAATCAAACCTTAGGGGGCACCTGCGCTCCCCAAAATCAAACACTGGGGGTCCCTGAACCCACCAAAATCAAATCTTGGGGCTCAGGGGGCATCTGCACTCCCCCTTCCCAAAAAAGGAGGGGAGGGAGTTCAGCACGTAAAATAAGGCTGTTAAAATAAAGACTTCCTTTTTGAAACTAATTTGCTCCCCGCAATCCTCTCTTCCCCCAAATAATTAATTTTTACAGATTTTAAAAACATCAAAAATGCGTTCAAAGGCCTCTTGATTCAATGCTCTATAAAATTTTAATGACTGTGCTCCTGTTAACTAAATATTTGAAACAGAAAAATAACCAGTACTACATTTGCCTTTTTTTTAAACAATAAATTAGCAACCTTGTTGTTGTTTGTTTTTTTTTAACAAGAATGAAATATAAACTTTGCACATCCAAAATACAATTTACAACTTATTTCCAAAAGGATTTCCTGATGGCAGAAACAGTGAAACCAGGTGATGAACTGAAGTTTTCCTATAGAGACCAGGTGATGTTGCAGCTTTTTCTTTCAAGTTTCACAATTCCCTGATGCATTTTCCTACTCGGAGTGTGAGGTGTGGGGCTCCAGGGTTGGATTTTGGTCAGAGCCTGGTGGAATCAACATTTGGTGGTGGTAAATTTGTTACCTTTAAGACTGACAAGGTGTGAGTGATCCCAAGACACCGAGCTGAATTTATCTTTTTGGGAAGGCTGATGGGGATAAGGCCAAGGAGGATTTTTAGACTTAAACCATATTTTTATCCAGCTGAAATGGATCACGTCCCCTTCCAAAAGAACAAAAAGGTTGTGAGGGCTGTGTGGCCAAACCCACGACAGCAGAGGTGAACAATTATCTAGAAATGAAGTTGTATCAGTTTTCCATAACGCAGGAAACGGGAGATTCCCATAAAAAAAAAGGATTTGTTGCCAAACTTCACCCAGAAACCCAGCTGAACACAGGGCTGCAGTGGAACAGCAGCAAAGTTCATGAAAAAACCTCTCTGGGGTGTCCCACAGCTCCCTGCCCTGCTTCATGTGGAGAGGAGCTGGCTCTGCCTCTCTGTCTCAGCCTTCCTCTCCTGCCTGTGGGTCATGGCAGCCCAAAAAGTGATTTTTTTCAGCACTTCCTGCAGAAGTTTGGATGGCAAGCAGGGAATTTGGTTCTCCAAGAGGGCTGCGTTCTTCCCAATGCAGTCAAGACACAGCCTGAGGAAGGGAAGTACAAAAAAAAGGAAAAAAAATGAAGTGAATGGTTTATGTTATTACAAATACTTAATAAAAGCTGCTGATGTGCATTAATTACAGGTGTTAATTACAGGTGTTGTGGGTGCACGTGCAGGGAATTACACAGCAGCAGTGATTAAACTGTGCAGCCTCACACGTGGAAGGGTTCAAGCATTTCCTGAGGAGGTCATTGGGGATTTCACCCAATTTCTGCAGGAGCACGTGGCTGGAACAACCCCTGGGATAGTGGGAGGTGTCCCTGCCCATGGAACACCATGGGATTTAAGGTCCCTCCCAGCCTAAACTGGGATTTAAACCCCAATTTTAAACCCTGGTTCTGGGATTCTGTAACTTCAACTCACCTGAGCAGGGAATAAGGCTGAGTCTGAAATATCAACAAGTCACTGCAGTGATGCAGACCCTGATCAAGAGACA
This sequence comes from Prinia subflava, assembly GCF_021018805.1. Lineage (NCBI taxonomy): Eukaryota > Metazoa > Chordata > Aves > Passeriformes > Cisticolidae > Prinia > Prinia subflava. The sequence continues at coordinate 61,880,226 of NC_086251.1, forward strand.
AAGAGAACATTAGAATGGCAAACAACTTCTCTACCTCAGCAATTTTCTACATCAATGTCACATTTATTACCACAAGCATGATTTAGAAATATTATACTTGACCAGCTATTTATAAGGAATCCGAATTACAAATTCCTCTTTTTTCTGTCAGTCAGTCTCAGGTGGGGATTCCTCAGTGGAATCTGTGGTACGTAAATGATAATTTACAATCTGTGGTGTGTAAATTATAATAATTTTTCAGTGGTGTGTGATTTGTAATGGTTTCAGTTACCAATCTGAACAAATTCTTTGAGCCAAACTCATTTTGGATTTTTTTGGGGGGTTTTTTGTGTGTGTGGATTTTTTGGTTTTTTTTTTCCCAATTAAAATACTGTATAAAAATATATTTATGAATTGATTTGCTCAGAGGTTTTGGACTCCCCTTCTGTGGAAGTGTCCAAGGCCAGGCTGGATGATGCCTGCAGCAACCTGGGATAGTGGGAGGTGTCCCTGCCCATAGCAGGCAGTGGATTAAATGGACTTTAAGATCCCTCCCAACTGAAACCATTCCATGATTTTTTAGGAATTACAATTATCCCAGTGAGGGGATTTATTATTCAGTTTACTGACCGTGTCCATAAAAAGCAAATCATCTTTGCTGCCCCCAAACACCATCACTTCTCCCTCCTGCCCAAGGCAGGCCGTGTGCCACAACCTGCAAATCAAACCAGAAACTCAATGAGTGCCCAAGAAACAAGGACTTGTGTGTCATCAGCAAGACAAAGCCGTTAGTTCTGAGGTAAAAAATAACACCTTAAAATATATTACTTGTTTGTTTAATAATATAAAATAGGAGAGCAATGTGACTCCCCACCTCAGGAGAGTTATTTTCATACAGACCAAAAAAATTTCTCATTATTTGACTTTTCTGTGCTCTAGGCTTATAAACTTGGCCTTCTTTATCACCACAGTGGAAAATGTTTAGGCAACTCTACAAACCAAGCTTTTCCTTTTGCAATTTTCCACTTTCTTTGGTTCAGAAGTGCAATTTTCTCGTGGGGGGCTCTCAGTGCTGGATCTCCAGTTTTCCTGTTCCAGTCTTACTCCTCCCCAGGGACTCCCGGGGTCACTTTCTGTGAGTCAGTAACATCTCACCAAGGAGGGATTACGATAGAGACCCCACAGAAGCAAAGCCTGACTTTATGATCTTTCAGAAAGATCCTGCCCCTCAGCAGCCACCCCTGGTGGGATTTACTTTTCATGATCAGATTTTTCTGGTCTATCACCACTGCTGATGGGCTTCAGAGCTGCTGAACCAAAATCGAACTGCTGCAGTTTTATGCAAAAACAAACGTCCCCACTTTCCTTCTCCCTTCACATCAGTCCCTAGCAGGTTCCTCACCTTTCCCTTGCTCATACCTGTGGACAGATCTGTCTGTGCCTGCTCTGCCTTAGGGGGACTCTGGCCTTGGTCACGGAGAACACTGGAGGCCTTTCCTGCCTGGGCTCTGGTGACATCCTAGCTCGCAACCTGAGGCTTTTCCCACTGCTTGGGAGCTCCTGTCCTGCCATGGGCTGCTCTAACTTATCACCTAAACATTCTAACAGAGCACGTTATTGCAGTCACACAGGGCTCCTCCAGCTGCAGCAACAGCACCACACAGCAATGGAAACACTGGGAATCCAGGGGTTAAACACTTTGTTCTCTGTTGAAACCCAGCATAAAAAACGTGGCTGAAATAAAACTGATGGGCAGAGAGAGGAACAGCATCTTCTACCAATTCAGGATCACCTGAGAAGGCAACTTGTTAGAAATTGCTAAAACTGGAGGCTGAAGGAAGTTATTCACTACAGAATTTAGGGAGGGAATCAGAGTTGCAGAAGCATCAGGAGAATTAATTTTGAATGAACACTAAAGGAATTTATTGCAAAATAAGAGAAATATATAAAAGAAGTACACATAGATGTATTACTGCTCTGCATTTGAAGTTTTAAGAGCAACTGAACTGATCTAAAGCTCTTCCAGCTGCAGGGATCCTGCAGAAAAATGAAATTATGGTACAAATGTTTGACACTTAACCAGTTCAGTGCAGGGTCAGGCTTTTGGTGTGGCTCCTTTTAGCCACATTACAGGAGCCATCCTGACCCCCTGGACACATCCCTGTGTCACCTGCTCCAGGTGACCCTGCCCTGGCAGGGGCTGGGCTGGAGGATCTCCAGAGGTGCCCTCCAACCCCAGCATTCCTGACAAAGTCAGGGAGGTTTTGGGGTTTGGTGGGAGCAGGGGAGGTCCTTTGGTTCTATAAAGATTTAGGTCCAGCAAAGCTCCTCAGCCCCACAGCCCAGATCCCAAACTCCCCTGGAAGTGCCTGGGAAGCAGCCGGGGCTCAGGAACCCCTGATCCTCCCAGCCAGGCCTGCAGCAGAGCAGGGCACAGAGGTTATTCCAGCTGAGCTCTGCTCCTGGGGCTGCTGCCCAGCACATCCCAGCCTTTTCCAGGAAAAATGCCATCACAGGAAGGTTTAGGAGACTCAAGAACTGAGCACAGAGCCCTGGCTGCTCCTGATGGCCTCTTTAAAGACTCCTCAGTCTTTAAATACCATAAAAATATCACTGATCAAACAACGAAAGTATTCGGTGAGGCTGAGATCTGAGTTTATTTGGGCTTGAAAGAGTTTCAGGGGTAAGAAGGCAGAAAAGTTGGTTTAGCTGTGGCTGTTGTGTTTAAAAGACAGCCCAGAATTGGATAAAAGAGGAAGAAAATTAATTAAGGTAAAGATATTTCAGTAACAAGGCAGGGAGCAGAGCAGAACTTGACATTTTTGTTTCAGAAAAAATTGATATAAAATTGTGCTGGGAGTTCCTGGGTGAATGCAGGGAATGAATTCAATGAAAATCTGAATATTTACCATCTACAGCAAATCAGTTCAATAGTTTTTAACTTAGAAACACAGATAATGCTTCAAACACTGGGTTAACACTCAATTTTGCTTTTGAACCCTGAAAGAGGCATCAACTTTTTCATGGTTCTTTCCTCCTCTGTTTCTAATAATGTATAAATATAAATGAGCTTTTATTCTTCTCCTGGTTATTCATTCCTCCAATTTGTATGGTTTTGTTTGTGTAACAATAATTTGGCTACAGAGCACCAGGTTAGTTGGACACCCAGATCCTGCAGCACAAAAACATCTTTCCATGCATCAAAGACACAAATTAAAAATGAGGTATGAAGGCAAAAATGGTGTTAAAGCAAGCTATTCAACCACACTGCATTCATATTCTAAACTATTCTTTCAAAATACTGTTCAGGAATTCAAAAAATGCTTCATTTTGACAAATGATTCCATTCCAGCACCCGTGATTTTTGTTTCTGTACCTGGGCCTGCTCTTGGGCAGATGGGTGAGCTGCTTCCATCCATTTGTTGCAATGCTGTGGATCCAACCATCATCTGCAGTGGGAGAACACTCAATGATCAGGTTTTTGGGGACAAAAAATTATCTTTTTATTCACACAAACAGCTCTGAGAGCATCTTTATTTAGGCAGCAGTAACACCAGAGCACTTTGTGAAGCTGCATCTTTTCACTCTCTGTGATTTGATGGTGTCACAGAACCCTCACTGCACTGAAATTCAGAATTAAAACACACCTCATCTCCTTCTTTTGGGTATATTGAGAAAATCACCTCCCCCCAGTGGATTATCTGTGAAATTATTATTTATCTTAAAATAATCTTTGCCAATTTCAGGTTTTTTCATAGAAACAAGTTGCCTTTACTACAAAAGGAACTCCTATAAACTATCCCACCCCCTGTTTGTGTGACCTGAAATGCACAACAGAATTCTGATTATTAACATTACTCCAAATGACTTACTCAAAGGAACATTGTCAGAGCTTAGTCCACCAAAAAGGAAAAGTCTGTCATCCCCTATGGGGGTCAGCGTGTGCCAGGAGCGATCCCTGGGTTTCTCTCCACTGATATTAATCCTGAAACAAAGAAACAAAACCCCAGATTTTCAAACAGTGCTAGAAATTAATTTGGCAGAAAATTTCACTTTGTCCTAGAGACACCTTGGGTATTTTCCCAGTGAAAAACCAGATTAAATACCCAAATTAATTGCATGTACATGTAGGGAAACAGTAAATTGAGATAAAACTGGATGAATCATGAGGGGCTCCAGGCTCTCCACTCCAAGGAAAATGATTTTACACAAGGATTGTGGCTTTACCTCTGACACCAAAGTTATCACCTCTTCAACCTGATGCTCAGACTTTGAAATAAATATTAGTAAAGAGGGGATTTCCTAAGTACAAAACAGATGGAGGTTTATTATTGATAAAATCTCATGTTAAAATATAGAGATTTGAAATCCATTTCAGCTGAACTGCATTGAAATTGATTTTATTTTAGTTGGGTTTGGTTGAGATTGTGAACAGCAAAGATCCTGATATCCCAAAAAAACCTAATTTATCAGAGAGAACTAAACAGGGATTGCAAAAGTGCCCTGCCAAATTTAGCACTCAAGTTGAGGCCAAGCTGCAATACTTGTTTGAATCCAAGTGAAGAAAAAAGGCTTGTAAAATTGGCCAAGGGGCAGCCTGGGCTTTGATGGTTTAAAAAAATATCAAACAGATAACTGATAATTGATAAAATTTCAATTTTCATGCACAAGAAATGATCCCGGTACCAGAAATAACCAAATATTGAATGACAATTTAGTAGAGCTCAAGGTAGGGAAAGCAACTTCTGGGTAGTGGCAGCTGAAATGAATTTTGCAATCTCCTGGATGATAATCCTGGGTTAGCAGGTTCATATTCTGCAATTCCTTAGGAAAGCTGTGTAGAGTTCAGTAAGGAGAAAACCTTGACTGGTTAGTAAATAAAATCATTATTTATTAATAAATATTTATTGGCTCCTTTTGTGATTAAGAAATGAAAGAAATAATGAATCAATATGAATTGAATCATGGAATTATCTTCCGTGAGGTGCCAACAGCAGCAGACACTGTGAAAACTCTTTCTTTTCCCCCATATCTTAAATAGATATTTTTTAAGTCTTAAATCTCTTTTTTCAGTCTCTTTGCAGAGGTGCTGCAACAGCTGAACAGGACAGTCCTACATTTACAGTGACCCAATGTATAAATATTTTATATATACACCATGCTAAATCACAGATAAGTCTTATGAGCTATTCTTGGATCACAATATAGAAATAACTTGAATTTTGGAAAAACCTTCATTTTTTAGGATTTCATGGCCTTTTATGGAAGAGACCTTTTCCCAATTTGTGCTGTAATTAGCCCAACTACAGACAGTCTACCCAGCATTCAAAAAGCCCTAAAACCTGGAATTCCATATGGATAAATGTACCCAGAAAATGAGGGTGTTAAATCACTCCACGCTGTGCTTTAAACAGCACCATCAAAGCTCTGGCGCAGAACAGGAACAGCTCAGTAACCACTATCAAACCCAATTCAATTGAAATCACAATCCAGCAGCTGTTAGGAGTCCCCAAACCCTCATTCTCCTCTTGGAAAAGCTGCAGGAATAGCTCTGGAACTATTTAACAATATGTTTCCATCTTCTAAATTCAGTTTTAAGTGTTACAAAAGCAAACGTACCTTCCAGACCAAGTCCAAGTGTCTAAATTCAGGCAGTGCAAATCATTCATTCTGGTTTGCTAAAACAAAGAAATAAAATCCCACTCGGGTTATTTTAAGCAAACAATAAACAAAATATTTCAGTGAGGCCTTCCTGGGACAGAATATTCCAAGTACCAATAGTCTGAAGCAATCTGTACCCATGTGCCTTAATATAAATCTGAATTATGTGGCAGATGAAACTCACAAAAACCATGCAACTCTCAGGGAAGTGCCTGGCAGAAATATTCCAGTCATGCAACAGCACTACGGGGCCAATTTTAGCTTCTAAAAGTGAAGAATTTTGTGGTATTTATCCAGTTCCTGCAAATGTTTTTAACTTCCATCCACAGAACTCCTGGCAGGGAGATGCAGAAGGTGTTTTACTCTCCTATTGTTGCCTCGTGTTATTTTCCTGGACACTGTGATCAGAAGTTTGTATCCTCCTGTCTGCTCACTACTCCTGGAGTGTCCTGGTGGTGCTGTACTCTGTATATTCCCAGAAAAAGTCCAGCTTTTGTGCTCTTCCCTCTTTTCCTTTCACAAAGTGACCACCAGCAAGGTTTTAGGACCCTTTAGCATTTGCCACAACATAAAAATGGGAGCTCCTTCCACTTTCTTATCTGCCTGGGATTTGAGATGAAGTCTGACTGCCTCGGGGGTGGTGGAGAAGGTGATAAAAGATTTCTTCGCTTGACTGGGAGCTGTGATTCCCCTGGGAGCTGTGATTCCCCTGGGGACTACAAAAACCATCTGGGAAGTAGGGAAATGTTTCTTGCCTTACCTTCCAACTCCTTTTCTCCCTGGGCAGTCCATAGATCTATTAGAAAAAGCCTTTCTCCAGCTTGCAGATCCTCCTGAGGCAGAACTAGGCTGAAAGGAGTGGTTGTACCCCCAGGAGTGAGGCCGAGGGACTCCCAGGGCTGCCCAGCACAGCTCTGGGAAGTCTCTCAGGGATTTCAGGGAACAGCAAGATTTTCAGGAATGCTACAACCTCCTCTGCCAAGTGCTGCTAACCCTGCTGTCCTGGGAAGGGAATGGGAAGCAGCATTTTGGGGAGGGCAACAGGATAAAGACAGACTGTGAGGGTTTGGGGCACTGCCTGAGACATTTTATCCCTCAAGAGGGTGACTAAAAACAACCAAGTGTGGTCCAGCTGACAGCCAGGGGAACAGATCTGTCCTCCACGACAACTCTATCCAGTTTCCTGCTCCTTCTGGTGCCTTTGAAGGGGATGAGGGGATCAAATCATCCAAGCAGAAAGCAAAATGCAGTTGGCATCTTCTGAACATTTGGGGCAAACCCAACAACCTGGCTTCTACAGCTGAAAATATTCAATCATGTTGGAGTGACACAATTTGATATGAGGGGTATCTACCAAAGACATTTGCTGTTATGTTGAAAATTAAGGTTTCAAGAGGATGCTGTTCAAGACCCCCTCACTGAGTTTCCTTTCCCAGGCATTAGGCAGAAGCTGGAGAAGCTCTGTTCCCTGCTCCCTGGGAAATCAATGTGTTATCACCTTTGCATTCTCATCACTCAGCAGCTGGACAGATGCAGAATTACAGCAAGCTCATTTTGAATTCGCCAGCAGCTGTCCAAGGTTCAGGCCTTTAACTGATAAAGCACCTTTCTACCCAGCCCTTCCTGGGGAAGCTGGAACCACACAGGATCATCTCTTGTCACACAGCTCTCCTGCAGTTCTCACAGATTTCTGTTTCCAGCTCTATTCCATTATTCTGCTGCCAATCCTGAAATGATTTTTAATTGGCATAAGAGCACCAAACCTCCTAGGAGGGCTGGCATTTCCCTTGGAGCTCCAAGGGCTCCTGAGACACTCTGCTTATCTCTGGCAAGTTCATTTCTTTGCAGCCCAGTGCACTTTAAGCAGGACCTGCTTTGTCTCAGGATTAGCACCAGGAAAGGCTGTGAGGGTGACATTATTCTCAGCTCACTGCTGGCACAGGGAACCTGCAGCTCTCCCTGCTGGATTTACAATCAGCTCCTCCAGCTCCAAGCTTTGCCAAGAGGACTGCAGCTCCATGGGTCTTCTGAGCTTTGCTGACAGGAGGGGTGACAGGAAATATAAACATGCTTACATTAGGGCACCAGATGTGTGAAGAGCTGCTGCAAAGGCTTTGGTTTATTTACTTCATTCTCAACATGAATTTTTTCCACTTAAATCAAACATAAGACTCACATCAACTTCTGGACTAACTCTCCTTCCTTCCCACTTTCTCCCATTTCTGTTTTTCCAGGGGCTTACCTGAAGGAACTGAGTCCACATAACACTTCTGAGCCTGTTTTCAAATGATTCCTGGTACAACTGATTCTCATCATCATCACCATCATCATCATCATCATCTTCTTTTACCAGTTCTAGCTCCAAGTTTGGGAAAAGGTGCCCTTTCCTCCCAGAAAGATGAATAGGAGAAGCCTCATGACACTTCCTGGCCCTTTCTGGTTCCTTGCAGAGCCTTTTCCCTGGGAAGATTTGTATTATGGTGAACTAGAAGGAGAAGGAGGAGCAGAGCAACCCCGTGTTTGCTCCTTAATTTCTGGAGAAAAGCAAAACTTCATCCTTTGGGGAGGAATTATTGCTGGTGTCAGGAAATTTAGTGGTTTTCTGCTGTCTTTAGCTTTTTCTTTTCATGACTTACATTAATTCCTCAAGCCCCACTGAATGTTCCCTCACCTTTTTATGTCTCCTTCCATTTATTTCTAGGACAGAAAATGGATCAATAATAATCACCAAGGTGAAAATTACACTTGCTGCTCTCCTACAGAATTAAACACAGCTTTCCACAATTTCACTCTTCTCTGACAGGGGCTCCCAAGCGGTTTCACTGAAATTTAGCAAGTTTCTAAGGAAGCTGAAGAGAAAAACCTTTTGAGATCAGAATGCTGTAGTCAAACAGAGCCAAACAGAAGCCTGAGGGCAAATCCTCTGAGGGCAGTGAAGGAATTACAGGGGAGCTCCAGCTAAATCAGAGTTTCCCTGGCAGAGGCTGCATGGAACCCCAGCTGGAGCCAGAGCAGCTCAGGAGTGCAGCAGCCCCGGGTGAGCACAGAGCCCTCCCTGACAGGACCCTGAGGGAAGGAGGCTCTGGAGGTGCTCAGGAGTGACTGGCAGGGCAGCACCAAATCATCCAAGGGTCCTCTCCATCTCCACATTTGGGTTTTTTCCCTCTCAGCTCCCTGAGGGAGGAGCAGGACTTGGCTGTGGTCAGCAGGGGTTCAGCTGTGAGCACACAGGACAGAGGCACAGGGCTCACTCAGGGCATGGATGACCCTCATTTTTCTCAGATTTCTTTATTTCCTTCAGTTATTTGCAAACCCAGCTTGTCCAAGCCTACAGCTCTGGGAAATGCTGAGTGCAACTCTCTCAGGCTTGAGCAACAGTTCCAGAGATCCTGAAGCAAAGGTCACATAATGGCAAGAACAAACAGGAGCAATTTTAATTCTTTTCTTTTCTGTTTGCTCTGGAAGGGCACTTAAATAAAAACTTCCTGCTGGTGTGGGAGGCAATTGAGAGTGGGAAGTGGCTGGACATGGTGTGGTCACTCTGCCCCTGCCTGGAGTGTGGGGCTGGTTCCTGTCTGGAAGGAGAGCAGATTTGCCAAGGGAATGTTCCAGCAGCAAAATCAGGGAATGGGGAACAAAGTGCAGCCTTACACTGCTCTGTTTGCCAGGATTTGGGAATACAGGGGTGAGGCTGTGGCAGCTTTCCAAGGTGGAGCTGGAATATGTTCATTCTCAAACTTCTTTTCATTCCCTTCTCTTTTTTTTTAGATCAGAACTACAGGAACACAGCACTGGGAGCTCTCAGAAGCTTCTTCACTGTCACTTTTTGGAGACAGAAAACATCCAGGCTCATCCTCTAGCTGAGTAGGATTAAAGGCTCTAAATCAGCTGTAGTGAAAAGAGCTAAAAACTTCAATTAAAATAAAACACAAGAGTGCACAGTCACTGAAACTGGGAGGGATTTGGACTTGCCTTACAGGGCCTGTTTCTTACATCAGTGCTTCAGCAGAGAGGAACTGAGCAGAAAATCTCCTTTAATGAGCACTGGAGAAATTCCAAGTGTTGCTGAGAGGTTTGAGTGTCTCCCTGCTTAGCAGTGGTGGCTTCATGGATTTTAATCAGGGGGGTGGTGCCTATGGCTTTTTTTAACTTAAAAAGAGTCAGGAAGAGTTAAAATTACACAGCTACAATCCAGCTCTAAATCATACATGCACAGTTTGCATCCTTTTGTCTATTACCTCTTCCAGACATCAGTATTTCAGTCACTTATGTGCAAAAATGGCAAAATTCAATGATAAAGCCAACTCAAATCTGTTATTTACCACACAATCACCTGTGTTTTACCTTTTTTGGGACAATCATTAATATTACAGACAGAAATATTCTTCTTTTTGTAGAGGGTGATGACAAGCAGCATCCTGGATTCAGAGCCCTGAACATCCAGGTTAGGCCAAAGATATTTGGGATTTTTTTTTCCTACTATAAAATGACAGAAAAAAACACAAACCACCAAACAAACTGCCAGGAAAATAATATGACAATAAGAAAATATTAAATTACCAGCACTCGTCCTCCAAAGATGTAACCCTTATTTCCCAGCACAGCACATGTGTGAGCTGCTCGAGGCTGAGGTGGATCTGCACCCTGAAAGAACCAAAATAATCCTTCAGAACATCAGCAAATCTCCTGGGCAGTTTTATTTTCTGACCTACAAATCATCAGGAACTGCCACTAAAACCTCTGCAAATCACATCTTAAAATTTGATGTTATATCCACATGCCAAAAAGTCCTCCCTGTGGAAATCAGAACTAAAGGTGGCAAAATTGGCTTTTACTGTGCAATGGTAATTTTAGATTTTGCATTTGGTTTTATAGGAATTTTTGAACATCTTGTAAAGCCCATACAATGATCTCAGACACTCTTTAAAATACATGACTTCTGCTGAGTGCTTAGAGAAATTCCCCTAGATTTTAGGAACTTCATGGAATATTTTCATCTCAGTAAGGCAGAGCTCTCCTGCTTTCAGGTTATCTATGTTAATTATACATTAATTAACACTTTTCCAAAGGGCTGGAGCCCTCTGGAGCCAGGCTGGCAGAGCTGGGGGTGCTCAGCTGGAGAGGAGAAGGCTCCAGGGAGAGCTCAGAGCCCCTGGCAGGGCCTGGAGGGGCTCCAGGAGAGCTGGAGAGGGACTGGGGACAAGGGCTGGAGGGACAGGACACAGGGAATGGCTTCAAATTAATAGAAAGGAGATTTAAAATGGATATTGGGCAAGAATTTCTGGCTGGGAGGGTGGGGAGGGGCTGGGATGGGATTCCCACAGCAGCTGTGGCTGCCCCTGGATCCCTGGCAGTGCCCAAGGCCAGGCTGGAGCAGCCTGGGACAGTGGGAGGTGTCCCTGCCCAATTTCCAGGTAACAATAATTATTCAAAACTCAGGAAAATCCCAATTGTGTCAAGATGTGAGACTAAATCCACTCACTCGAATTGTTGGTTGAGACCAGGTCTGTGTGGTTGTATCAAAAACATGAACATCGTTGTGCCATCCCCAGAATATCTGTCCTTCCTAAAAAAAAGAAGAAATTAAAAATGATTAATAATTTTATTTTTAAATCTTTCTGCTTATTGAAAGATCCAAACCTGGAAGGGATTTGTCCAAACAGAAAATACACTAAAACAGGCATTTAATAAAACAGTTTCATTAAAAGGTGTGATGATATTTTTAAGAATGCTGCAGCAGCTTGGATCCAGTTGAAGGTCAGCAGCACCTGGGGATGTTTAGCACCTGAAAATTGGCTTTGGGCCCCACCATCAGACACTGCAGCAAATTTCACCTTCTGAATTTTATTGTAACACTGAGAAATTAATAGACTGTAAAAAAACAATTCTTGTGTGTCAATCTTGAACATTTCACATCAGGAGCTTCCTGTCAATGCTCTGCTCAGTCATCTTTGTATTGATTGTAAGAAATTACTGTAGCAAAGTTGATAATCCAGGCATCTTTCTGGAGAATAAATTCAATAAATTAACTCAGAGTATTTGTCAGTTAAACTTGGGAAGCTATAAATTTCCCAATGTCACTTCAGAGAAATAAATCACAAATGTTTTCTGGGAGTTTCAGCTTTAAAATATGCCTTCAGGTTAAAATCCTGCCTTTTTCCTGCTTTGGCAGCATTTAATTCATTGCACTCCAAGCCTAGCCCTGGGAACTTGGAATATGCAGAACAACCACCACTCCCAACGTGCAATATCTGGAATTTCAAACCTTAAAAAGATTCCAAATTTGCATTTCTGCTGATGCTATAAAGAAAAGAAAAATCAGATTCCCATGCTCATCGAGGATGATAAAAAGGATCTTTATTTTTCCCCAATCAAAAAGCAGAAATCAGTGGGAACGGGGACAAATCCCTTACCCAAAATGCATCGTGGACATCGAAACAATCACTGAGCTCGTTGTGCTTCCTGCAGCCATAACCTCCAAAATAAATGAGCCTGAAACAACAAAACCACTTCACTGAGCTGTTTAGTAAACAAGATCAACAGGAATAAGCTGTAATGGTGAATATTTTGGGTTACTGCTGCACTAGCAGTAACACAATGGGAATATTTTGTGTTGCAAACCCAAACAAGGTGAAGGTCACAGCCACACCCTCAACAAACCTGACTGAAACCCACACAAGGGAATTATTCAAGACACCTCAAAGTCTCTGTTCCCCTCTCCAGAAATTTATTTCCAGTGCTGTTTTCAGGCAAAAATAGGAAATAACAGCCAGGACAGAGAAATGCCTCCCTCTCTGCCCTTCTCTGGTGAAGTTCCTGTGCTTCTGCTGCATTTTTTGGCCTTCTGTGTCCAAGAAATGTTCCCAAGGTTTGTCCCACAGAACACAAAAAGTCTCTTTTTGGCTGAAAATGAAATTTTCCAACCAAGCACTCCTGAATCTCCCATTGCAAGGATCCTCACGCACGTCCCAGCCCAATGTTCCGGCCAGGAAAGGCCGTTCATAAATCATCTTTTTTTACATCCAAAGCTTCCATTCCATCACCTAAAACAAGTAATTTTCTCAGCATGCAGATGACACAGTACTCTGAATAAATGCATTTAGTTTTGAATAGTCTTATGTTAACAGCTAGGGAGTTGTTCAAATATCTGTATTTTCCCATCTCTTGCAGTTAAATTAGAATTACAAAACCAAGATGTGGCACCCAGGGGCACTGCACAGCTTAGATGTGGAGTCCAGAAAGAGAGAAATCATTTCCATCTGATAATGTTCACTATAAATCACATTCTGCCTTGTTTGTAACAGTTTTCATAATAAATCACTGACAGGGCACCTGCTTGTGATCACTTCTGCCTCATTATCCAGACATTTTCCATAATAAACACAAAATCTGGGGTATTTCTGTTTAGCCAAGTCTGTTTTCTAAACACACTTAGTCACTTTTCCAACACAAATGTCCAGGCTGGCTCAGCCCTTGCAAGATAAAAATAATCCCTGAAATGCCTTTGCAACTGGCAGCTGTTGAAATCCTTGGAAATATAATAAATGGATTTAATGCAGGTAAATATTTAATGCATAAAAGAATGCATATGATGGAGAAAGTGATTTTTATACTGTGTTTTAATGTGTTAAAATAATATAATAGATGAATATTAGCTTTCTAAAGTATAAAACATTGCACAAACTTCCCCTAAATATCCCTCCCCTCTCCTAAAGTGGGGGTTTATTCACCATTAGCTCAGCTTACATGTGAGGAAACTCTGGTACAAAGTTGTTACGAAATCCCCCAGCAAGTCAAGCTAAAAATCAGAGTTTCCTCCATCCCAAACCTGAGTTCTCTTCACTTTTAAACACTTTCTCTCTGCATTTAACACAAATTAAATCTTTTCAATGTGTTACCTGTTTTTGTACACCCAGCAGGAAAGTTTGTCACGAGGTGTGGGAGGTTGACCTTTAAAATTTGTGATTCTTTTCCACCTGTAGGTTCCGGTTTTTGTTCTCAAATTGACGTAGTACAGCTTGAAAGGAAAAAAAAACAACAATGTTTTCAGTATAAAGCACAAATCACCACCAGAAAAAAACAACCCACCACCCCCAGAAGCCTGGAAGTCAAAGAGGAACTGGCAGTGAGTTTAGAATGGCAAATAAACCACAAAAACAAAGTTAAAGTGGGAGAACTGGCAGAAAGTCTCATGAGAGGCTCCATTTCATTGCTTTTTTACTCAGGAGTCAACTCTGACTTTATTTGTATTAATGATAAAACAACTGATTTCATCTATTTTGTTAATTCATTTTCAGCTACAAGGAAAGCTGGTAGCTCTATTTGAACCTGAATTATTACCTGCTTATTTAAGGAAGTGAATTGCCATCAAAGAGCAAAAAGAAAAGTAACTTTCAGAGATTAATCTCAATTAAGGTTGTTAACATATTTTTAAAAACCACTTGGGAAAGCACTGGTATAAATATAGAAAGTTTTAGAAAAACAAAGTTTTTCCTCAGATTCCTCTTTAATGCAAATACAAATACACCAGATAAACAGCAAGGTCAGTATTAGTATTTATTAAAATTCATTGTTATGGAAAAAAATGAAGACTACAATACCCGATTGCTGTATCCTTTATCATCAAATCCCCCAAAAATGTACAGCTTCCCATTGATGCTGGCCCCACAGCTGCCTGACATGGAGGTGGGCAACTCCCCTTCCATCAGGTGCATTGTCCTGCAATTAAAAAAAAAAATACATTAAAATGTATTAAAATTAAAATACAATTAAAAAAAAAAGCCCCTTCAAATCTGCCAAAATGTAACAATCCCAAACAGATTCATTCAGAATTTTTAGATTTAAAAGGTGAAAATGCAGTTTGGGCCATAACTGGGATCAGGAGCTCCAGGTGAAGTTGGGCTCCTGTGGGGGAAGAGAACTTCCAGGTGCACAGGGTGTGCTCATGAAGTATCTTGATTTTTCTGGGGCTGAGATTCACATCAGAAGAGCTTTAGTGGAGCTGAACTGTTAATTGTTTGAAATCTGGAAATGCTATTAACTCCAGGAATTCCTGAAATGAGGATCTGGCATTGCTGGGATGTCAGAAATGGAAAACTGAGGCCCCTGCTGTGCCCTGCACGTGTGAAACTGTGCTGAGAGCTCAGCCAGGCCAGGAGCTGATCCTGGTTAAATATAACCCTGAAAAAAGAGTTCTGTTTAACCCAGATCCCGTTCCTGATCCCTGGGAGCACAAACTGCTGGGTGGGAGAGCAGGGAAAACCAAGGGAGTGGGAAGGGGCTTTGGGCAACCCTGGCCCACAGGAAAGGGACAGCAAATCATGGTCTGTAGGGGGGAAAGAAATGGGGAAAAAAGGGAAAAGAGAGGGGGGAAAGGGGAAAGAATGGGGGGAAAGGAAATAAAGGGTAGAAGAGGAAGGGGGGAAAAATGAGGAAGGGGGAAAAAATGAGGAAGGGAAGGGAAGGGAAGGGAAGGGAAGGGAAGGGAAGGGAAGGGAAGGGAAGGGAAGGGAAGGGAAGGGAAGGGAAGGGAAGGGAAGGGAAGGGAAGGGAAGGGAAGGGAAGGGAAGGGAAGGGAAGGGAAGGGAAGGGAAGGGAAGGGAAGGGAAGGGAAGGGAAGGGAAGGGAAGGGAAGGGAAAAAAAAGAAGTGGAGGGCAAGAGAAAAGGGGGACGTTCTGAGTTATTTCTGAGTTGCAATGAATATGGAATACCAAAAATAATAAAGACATAACTGTAACTAGATCAAAAGCCCAAGTACCCAGTGTTTAACTGTTCTAACATCAAAGTTAATGTAAAAAAACTAGGCCAAAAGAAACTGCCACGTAAATGCACCTGTGTTAACAGAGCCTGGAGCCAACCATTTCCAACATTCCCGTGAACACAATCATCAGACTCCAGCAAGGATTGTGCTTCCTGCAGTTCATTTGCCAGCATGGGTCTGTCCCTCAGTGTTTACATTAAACACCTGCTATTGGGCATGACCAACATCCCTGCAGGCTTTCCCTGCAGCTCAGTGACAAAAATCAGTAATTGAATATAAAAGGTGCCACTTGCCATAGCCCACTGTCCATGTCATAGATCCAGAGCTCATCGCTGGGCAGATAAACTTCATTTTCTTCAATGCACTGAAAGGGAAACGTGCAAATGTTAAATCAGCTCTGCTGCTCGTGTTTGCACATGAAATGCCAGGCCACGTTACTCAGCAACACTGAATGATCTCAAGGAAATCAGCTGCCAGAGCAGAGTCACACCCCAGTGTTACTGCTCTGATCATAAAACTAAATTATTTTAAAAATAAACAACTTCACTCCTCCTCAGGACCGCTCAGTAAAGGCACAGATTGACCAACTTAACATTCTGCCATGAAAAGATGTGTAACAACATCAACCAGATTTGAAGCTCGTGAATTAAAACTCATTTTAGATACTTTTAATCAGGAGCTGTTTCCACTGGCACAGTGGAAAACTGTAGAAAAAACCAGAATATATAAGGTGGACTGAGAACACAAAAAGTTACTTGGAGCAATAGCTTGAAAGACCAAGATGTCAAATACAAAGGCAAAAATTAATTCTTCTGTGGAAAAAAGATTTATAAAGATTACCTTAATGACAGAGGTCATTAAGAAAGAAGAAAAATTTAGCAGCTAATGATGAGGAAAAACAACAAACAGGAGAGGAAGCCCAAAAAAATGCAGTACTCGTGGTGAGTAACAACTACAGCATTAATTACTGCCTTGGAACTAGAAAGAAATTAAAGCCTGGCCGTGAGTAAGCAGCCAGTAAATAAATAAATGTCAGTAAATAAATAAAAACTGGCTCAAAAATAAATGAATGCGAAGCAAGTTAAATACAAAACTAAAATTTAATTAGTGACAATTCAGTTACTGATACTGCTGACTTGAAATGATGTTTTATTAGGACTTTCTCACTGTGAAAGGTGCCAAGGAGGCACGTACATCTTATTTTTGGTACATTTATTCTGCCAGGTACCTCTGCTCTGCTGTTACACACTCCTGGCAGCTTCTGCAGCGTGCACAAGTTGACTCAGTTTAATCTGGGTATGTCAGAGGTCGAGCACTTGCTCCAGAACCAGCTCTGAGCAAACACACTGATGCCAAAAATAAAGTTTGCTGGGCAGGAGTCCACCAGCAAGACGTGAAAAATGATTTATCTGTGTAAAGGGCTGCTTAGAGAGCAACAATTTTCATATTTTCAACAGATAAATAAGTAAAACTACTAAGAACACTTGCAAAGTTTATCTGCTAAACTTCATATACATTGTCTGTTTTGAATGTGCCACGAACACACAATTTTTTAAAGGACAACCTTTGAAAACATTGTTTGTGCTCATTAGTTCAACCTCAGTTTTAAAGACTAGAGCATAAAAACTCCTAAAGGTTACCAGTGAGTTAGGGGATATTTAGTTATACAGAGTATTATGGAGTTTAAATTCATGAGTCTCTCACTAGAGTTCTTTGCTTGAGTATGGAAGGACAAGCTTTGAACATTTTAAAGTTACCTTAGACCATGAAATATATACAGAATGTGAAATATCTTTATAGAAATAACAGTTTCCACCTGATCAAGACCAGGAATTACACCAAGCACAGGTGTTTTCAATTTTATGGCCAGTGGGCACAGACAGACAAGATGAACATATAAATATAAACAGAAAAACAACAGGTAAAACTAAGTAGATGTATTTAATGTAGTATGGTTCTTAGCTCCCTTTTGGATTGAATTCATAGAGTTAAAAGATACAAGTACTTATGGCAGAACCAGAAGTGTTTTTCTTATATATAAAAAAATAAATTGTGGGTTTTAGCCTGCCACCAGCTTGTTTTTGAGGTGACAGCAGTGCTTTATACAGGAGGAAAACACACTGTACGCACCACAATAAATAAAAGACACGGGCACTCAGCAGCGAAAACATGAATTACACCCTGGAAAAACTGAGCCACAAATTACAGCCGTCGAGGCTTGAAGGGAGACGCGCTGAGGAACGAAGGGCGCCTTGGAAGCGGCCGGGAGCGAACCGGCTCCACCAGCCCTTCCCACACGTGCTCCGTGACGGAGGCGGCTGCAAACGGGGCAGGAGGAGGGCGCTGATCGCGGTCTCGCCGCGCAGGGAAAGGGCGGTGGATCGAGGCGACCGGAGCGGCCGCCGCCGTTCCCTCAGCGCCGTCCCCGCGGTGTCTCCCGGCCGTCCCCGTTCCCTCAGCGCCGTCCCCGCGGTGCCTCCCGCCCGCCCCCTCAGCGCCATCCCCGCCGTCCCCTCAGCGCCTCCCGCCGCCATTCGAACGGCGCGCGGCCGCCGCAGCCAATCAGCGCCCGCGCCGCGGCCCCGGGCGCCCGCCGAGGGCTGAGGGGCGGCGGGGGGACCCCCCTGCCCCGCCCGGGGCTCCGCTCCCCGCGCCCGGAGCTCGCTCCCCGCGCTCCTTCCCGGCTCCCCCGCGTCCCCCGCCCGCCTTACCACGTATCCTCCCCACACGTAGAGAAAGTTCCCGTCCACCACGGCGCAGTGGCCGCTGCGCTCCTCGGCCACGCAGAACTGATCCGCGGGGTCCGCCGCCATCTTGGGGGGAGGAAGAGGAGGAGGAGGAGGGAGGAGGAGGAAGCGGCTCGGCTGCCTCAGGGCTCGCGTCCCGCCACCGCCTCCTCCGGGGGAAGCTGCGGCTCCGCCGCCGGTCGCTCCTCTGGGGCGGACGGGAAGCCGGGAGGGTCTAAAGTGTGGGGCGGCACCCGGCGGTGGGAGCGGAGCGGGAGCTCCGCGCTGTCCCCGGTCCCGGGCAGCAGTGCCGGGCTGAGGCGTGAGGCGGAATGAACCGTGCGGGAGGATGTGAATAATGCGGGAGGATGTGAATAATGTGCGCGAGAGGAGGAAAGAGGCACCGAGGATAGGAGAGCTAAGCACAAACCACAGGGCAAGGAAGGGAAGGAGGAGCTGGGGCCCGAAGCGGGACGGGGTTTAAGGCTTCAGGCAAGGGCATGGAGTGATGGACAAGGAGGAATGGCTTCAGACTGCCAGAGGGGAGGGATGGGATTTTGGGAATTGGGAATTCCTCCCTCTGAGGGTGAGGAGGCCCTGGCACAGGGTGCCCAGAGAAGCTGTGGCTGTCCCTGGATCCCTGGAAGTGTCCAAGGCCAGGCTGGACGGGATGTGGAGATGCCCATGGCAGCAGTATAATGAGAAGGGATTTAATGTCCCTTCCAACCCAACCCAACCCATTCAGTGATCCTGTGAATTCTGTGATAAGCACAGCAGAACTTCCTGCTCTCAGGAGGTGAGACAAGCCATGCTCCTGCCAGAAACAGCAGCTGGTATTAATTAAACACTTGGACAGTTCCAGTTCTTACTCTCTTTTATCAACAATTGAGTCAGTTCCAGCTAACTCAGTGTCCAGCTGGAATTAATAGAATTCAAAATAAAACAGGTACAGCTCTTCAGAAATAGTAGAATAGAACTTGGGAGAAATGTTCTTTAGCATTTTATAAAAAGGCACCGGAAAGTAATTGTAAAGATTTTCTTGTGCCAGTAGGACATATGCTTCCTCTGTTGGATTAGGAGGGAAGATGTTATTTATTCACATTCATAAACTCGTAATATTAATTACAGAATCTCCTGAATTGGAAGGGACCCACAAGGATCATGGAATCCAGCTCCTGGCCCTGCACAGACCCGCCAACAATCCCACCCTGGGCATCCCTGGCAGCGCTGTCCAAAGGCTCCTGGAGCTCTGGCAGCCTCGGGAGTGTCACCATTCCCTGGGGAGCGTGGGCAGTGCCAGCACCCTCTGGGGAAGGAACCTTTCCCTGAGATCCAACCCAGCCCTCCCTAACACAGCTCCAGGTGTTCTCTCAGTGCTGACACAGAGGTCAGCACCTGTCCTGAACTCTTAAAATGAGGCAATGTACTGATAGTGCATTGGCATGGTTGTTAAAATGCAGGAGTCAGCATTTGGAAGAGGTAAAAAAACCATGGGAAGCAGACAAAATCTATCTATAGATGTCTAGGTCAGGTAGAGCTGCAATGTGCTGTCTCAGGAGATGGGATTGTGCCAGCAGAGCAGTGACAGACATGAAAATGAGCTGTTTGTCAGTGTAACAAAACAATTCCATGGAGGCAGGTAGATCCACACTGGCTGATCCTGGACCACTGGGCTCTCTCCAGCCGCTGTGATGTCCAGCAAAGCCACGGAAGGTGATGGAGACAAAGATCTGGGCATGGCTTGCAGAGCTCCAGATGGCTTAGTGAAACACAAGGCTGCAGCTCATGCTGGAACACTTTTATATCTCTGGTGGGAGGCTCCAGGCAGCCTACGAGAGCCCCCCAAATCCAGCAGGATGCTGTAGGAATGTGCATTACATTCCCTGTTTGGTCATGGCTTTAGAGGAAACTATTTTTGGACGAGGGGCACTTCCCTTCTCCAGGTGCACTTTCCTTCATGTGGCGAGACAGGAGCTGAATGGCAAGATCAGGTTTTCTCAGAAGGAGAATAAGCAGTAATTTTAGCAAATGATGGTACTTATATAAGAATTGGGCTTATAATTTGCACCTAGCTGCATGCCTGTGATGAGAAATGAATCATATTTCCTGCCAAAATAGCTGAGACCTGTCAGATGGCAGCTCTTTGTCTGAAGAGAGTAGCAGCAGCTTCACCCATGAGCTCACTCCCCCGATGAGGAGCGATTATAAATTATGCAGTTGAGAATGGGCTATAGAAAATAGCTGACATTTTCTGTCTGTCTTTAAATGCCTGCAGTCTTTCGATCAAACTCTTTCAAGAGTTGCTTTGTGAGCCTTCTGCAGAATCAAGCTGTACTTTGAGAGATGGGGATGAGTGTTTGAATGAAATATCAGGTACTTTCCATGTGGAGAGAAGGCAGCTACCCCACAATCCTCGAACTGTGGCTGTCCCTGGATTCCTGGAAGTGTCCAAGGCCAGGCTGGATGAGGCTTGGAGCAACCTGGGATAGTGGAAACTGTCCCTGCCATGGTAGGGGGTGGGATGAATTGAGTTTTAAATTCTGTTCCCATCCAAACCGTTTTGGGATGCTGTGATTATGTAAAAACAGCCCTGGAGAGCATCCTGTGCTCGCAGGACCAATTCACAACCAATGTATTTGATGGATGTTTTGTGGCAAGAAACTCTGAAGTGAGAGAGACCCTGGAGTACTGGAGATGCAGAGGAACCTGTGCTGGGCCTGCAGGGAAAGCGGAGGGAGAAATATTGTGAGCTACAATATCTGCAACAGGAACAAACTGATACCGTGGATAATTGTATTGGATAACTTGTGTCAGTCACAGCAGGAGTTTTTTATGGAATCAGGGAATCGTTTAGGTTGGAAAAGCCCCCTATGAACGTGGAGTCTGCCAAAGCCACCACCACCCCATGTCCCCATATGCAACATCCACATGGTGTTTAAATCTTTCCAAGGATGGGTACTCCACCACTGCCCTGGAAGCCTGTGTCAGGGATGGACAAACCTTTCCATGAAGAAATTCCTGCTGATGTCCAACCTGAACCTCCCCTGGCCCAGCCTGAGGCCGTTCCCTCTCCTCCTGTCCCTGTTCCTGGAGCAGAGCCCGACCCCCCCGGCTGTCCCCTCCTGTCAGGGACTCTGCAGAGCCACAGGGTCCCCCTGAGCCTCCTTTGCTCCAGGCTGAGCCCCTTCCCAGCTCCCTCAGGAATTCTCCAGCCTCTTCCCAGCTCCCTCAGCCTCTCCTGGGGCTCCAGACCCTTCCCAGCCCCGTTCCCTTCTCCGGACACGCTCCACCCCTCAGTGTCTCCTGTCCTGAGTGGCCGGAGCTGCCCTCAGGACTCGCGGTGCCCCAGCAGCGCCAGCTCAGGGGACGGTCCGTGCCCTGTGGGTGCCCCCGGCCGGGTCCCGCACCGGCGCTGTCCCTGTCCCCACACGGGCAGAGCGGGGCCGTGCCGGGCTCGGTCCGTGCCCTGTGGGTGCCCCCGGCCGGGTCCCGCACCGGCGCTGTCCCTGTCCCCACACGGGCAGAGCGGGGCCGTGCCGGGCTCCTCCCGCGGCGGGGCCGGCCCGGGCTGAGGGGGCGGCCCGGCCGCGTTTGGCGCCATCGCCGCCATGGAGCCGGAGCGGCTGCGGCGCCGCCTCAGCTCCGCGTTCCGGCTGCGGGGGCTCCTCCTGCGCCCGTGAGTAGCGCCGGGCCGGTTCCTGCTCCGGACCCTGCTCCGGAGCCGCTCCGCCCGCGGGGAGCGGCCCCGGGCGGGCCGCGGGCCCGGGCTGCGGCGGTACGGGATGGGCTCGGGGCCGCCCCGCATCCCCCGCGGCGCCTCCTCGGGGTGTGCTGCTGCCTTTCCCGCCTCTTCTCCTTCCCCCGCATCGAGGCCTCTGGAGGCTCCTCTAAAGTCATCTTTTGTCTGTCCTTCCTTCCGTCCATCCGTCCATCCCTCTCACGACCGTGGGTGCCACCAAAAGCTGCCCATGGTCTCTCTCCCCTTGGAGCTCTCCCTCATGCTGGTGCCGGGTGTCTGCTTGAGGTTTGTTTTGTCTGCCTCTGACCCTGACAACTCTGGGATCTCTTTCCCAGTTCCACTTGCTCAGCATTCTTTGCTGGAGGAAAAAATGCCATTCCCAAAGACACAAGTGGTGTATTTTCAAATATAATAGGATATATTATTTAGAGATGCCAAGGTCAATGAAAAGGGATTGCTGCTTGCAGTGGAAGGTGTTGGATTTATAAGACACTGGGTCTCCCATCGCTCTTATTTTCCTTTTCTTTCTTGTGTGTTAATATCAACTAAATTCTATTGTGGATGGGATGTGATTATTTTGGACAATGCCCTGATACTTTCATTAGAGAGGAGCACAAGTCCAGAACTCCGACTCCACAGTTCCATGAGCTGAGACATTTTGAAGGTCAGGCTGATCACCAAAATGTCACTTTCGTTGGCCAACAGATGACATTAATAAGGAAATTGTTATCTTTAATGAGAGGCTTTAAGGTTGAGGGAAGAACCGGATTTCTAAATTTTGTGTTATTGAGAATTAAAATAACTCCAGTTTCAAAGACACTGAAAAACTGGAGCAGATCCTGTGGGGGCTGTTGGGGTGGTCCTGGGCTGGAGGCCGGGGTGTGTGAGGGAAGCTCTGCTCTGGTGACATCCCATCTCCAGGGCTGCATCCAGATTTGGAGTCCAAAATGAGAGGGATGTGGAGATGCTGGATGTGGAATGAGTCCAGAGAGGCCACGGAGCTGCTCCAAGGGCTGGAGCTGCTCTGGAGCCAGGCTGGGAGAGCTGGGAATGCTCACCTGGAGAGGAGAAGGCTCCAGGGAGAGCTCAGAGCCCCTGGCAGGGCCTGAAGGGGCTCCAGGAGAGCTGGAGAGGGACTGGGGACAAGGGCTGGAGGGACAGGACACAGGGAATGGCTCCCACTGCCAGAGGGCAGGGATGGATGGGAGACTGGGAATTGGGAATTCCTGGCTGGGCTGGAATTGCCAGAGCAGCTGTGGCTGCCCCTGGATCCCTGGCAGTGCCCGAGGCCCAGTTGGATGAGGCTTAGAGCAAACCTTGGATAGGAAAGGTGTCCCTGCCCATGGCAGGAGTTGGAATGAGATGGGATTTAAGGTTCTTCCAACCCAAACCATTCTGATATTCCATAATTAGAGGGTCAGAGAACCTGACATGGAGAGGATGTGAAGGATTTGGGGTTTTTTAGCCTCAGGAATGGAAGACTTCATGAGGAGCTAATCCCAGTCTTCCAAAAAGTGAGAATTGTTCTCAAGGATGCAGTGACAGGGCAAGAGACAGTGGGCACAAGCTTAATTTAATTCTTCATTGTAATAGGAATTAAACTTTGAAGCTGATGGAGTAGAGAAGTGCTGGAATGTCCCTCACTGGAAATGCTCAAGGCTTGGCTCCACGGGGCTCTGGACAGCATAACCAAACCCTAGGAGAAGGTTGGACCACACAGCCTCCAGAATTCCCTTCCAACGTGGAATTTTTTGTGTCAAGATGAGCTTCTCCACATCTCTTCCCTGATATTTTCAATCCCAATGATTTTTTTCTTTGACTTAAACCAATGTACTAATTATTTCTGCTTTTTAACCACAAGCCGTGTGGTGGTGATGTGCCCACCTGCCAAAACCAGCACAGTTTGGGTAAACTATTGGATATTAATTGCTTTTTGTGCTCTCTCCTCTGGGATTAGGGATGCCCTGAAGTATCTCACTGAAGCTTTCCAGTCCACCAGTGAGGGGGAACTTGACGATATAATTGAAAATGTCATCGATGCAGTTGAAAAACAGTCTTGTAAGTAAACAATATCTTTTTCTTGAGCCGGTTTTCCTGACATTTCTGATGTTATCAAGACAAAGACGTTTACTGACAGCAGAGGCATTGAGATGTCATTGTAGTGCAAAGGGTTGATTGAGATAAATGTATTTTTTTGCCTTTTATTTTGGTTAAACACTGAAGTTTGCAATGTCAGCAGAAGACATTTGTGCCATTTAAAGAGTTGACAGTGCAGAATATCCTGACTTTTCCAAGAGTAGTAACGTTTTTCAGTGACAGTTACTGAAAGTATGGACATTTTTGTACCTCAAACTGTAATTTTAAATATTAAAACGGAGAGAGACTGTTTACACATGGAGTGTAAACACAGGGAATGGCTTCCCACTGCCAGAGGGCAGGGTTAGATGGAATATTTTGAAGAAATTCTTACCTGTGGGAGTGGGGAGGCCTTCACACTAATTTCAATTATCAGTTTAAATCCATGAAAACAATGTACCTGTGTCCAGAATTGTGTTGGAATACTTGTGGAAGCAATCTGTGTGATAATGCTCTGGAACCAAATTAACCTCCACAATGTGAAAGCTGGGCTCTCACACATTTGGGATATATTTGGCAGCTTTGCATGAGCTATAATTGTCTTGTTCTCCATGTTTAGGGAATTCAGGGTGGGCACAGGGTGTGTGGGATATTTATTTGTCCTTTTGGTGGCAATATTAAGTGATCCATCCGTGTGTCATTACAGAAAATGTGTTATTTGTGTGCATTCCCGTGAGGAGACTCAGCCACTGTATGTGGAATATTGGAGACCACTTCCCTCCTTGCTGCAGGTTTAATCCTTGGCATTTTTCTTTCCAGTGTCATCCAATATGATCGAGCAGCCCGTGGTGGAAGCAGCAGTCCAGGAATGCAGCCGGGCCCCGGATGAGGCCATGTAGGGTGACATTTTCAATTTGATTGGAAGTTCTGGGAGCTGCTGTCATTTCCTTCTTCCTCCTGGGGAAAGGAATGCCAGAACATTCATTTTCTGCATTTTCCTGCAGAGCTCCACGTGCAGTCACTGCTCTGTGCTTTTGTCTTCCTGGTGCTGCATTTATCTCGTGGCTGGGCCTCCAGGGGGTTCTGAATATAACCTGAATTCCATTCTGGAATTCAGCTGCTGGGGTTTGTGTGGTGTGTGCTAGAGGTTGAATATTAACCAACACTTCTGTCCTGGCTTTATTTGCTTTGCTCTGCATGAAAGTTACCTCAGGTTGCTTTTGTTCCTTTCTTTCCTGAAAGCACTTCAGAGCAGTTTTCCTCTGGGGTACCTGCTCCTGCTTTTCTGTTTAGTTTTTTGAAGCCCTGATTGATCTCCCTTCTGTGATAACAAAGTCTGGAGCAATTACTGGAGTTTCTGAGGACTCTGTGATCCTGATGGATGTGTTTCCTTTCGTGATGCAAAGCATGAAGAGAGCTGGTTTGCTGGGCATGTCAATTAGCTCCTGTCATCCCACAGCCTCTCAGGATGGAGAAAATTTGGGTTTAACTTCGCTCCTTGCTGTTGGAATCCTTATGATGCAGATGGTCTGAGTGTGCCTTTTCTTTGTGGTGCCTTTTAATACTTTATGTAGGGGTTTTTTTGCCTTTTTATACTTTATGTAGGGGTTTTTTTGCCTTTTTATACTTTATGTAGGGTTTTTTTTGCTTCAGAAATGAAGAGAAATCCATCTGTACAGATTCTCAGTGCAGAGTCCTGAAGGGAAAAGCTCTACAGATCACAGGGATAAGTCCTTTTAATTATTTAACTAGAAGATGCATGAGAAAATAGAAAATAGAATAGAAAAGAGAAAGAGAAATGGTGATGGTAGTGAACAAAACAAATGTCATTTTATCCAACATATTTGTGAGTCTGTTTCATCCACTTTATGGGATCACAGAGGGGTTTTGGTTGCAAGGTAACGTTCAGTTAATGCTGTCACTGTTCTTGTTTCAGAGAAAATGTTTTCAACATTATTGGAGCCTTTGACATTCCACGCTACATTTATAATTCAGAAAGAAAGAAGTTTCTGCCGTAAGTCTCCCGTATTTTGAGTTTCAAGCACTTCCTCTTTTAAGAACAAAGCCTCTGTTTCTCTAGGATAAGTGTGGTTTTAATCTTTCCCTCTTGGCTCTGTTCAGCTGAAGCCTGAGTGGGAAAGGTAATAAATGTTTAAGACCATAAACCAAGTTTATGTCACCTAATGAATAAAAAAGACAGTAAGGCTAAGGACATACATCACTAAAGGTAGTTTGAGGTTATTTTTTTCTCACATTGGGCTGTTTAAATTTATTTTTGTAATAAATTTGATCTGTCTGTTGCCTGTATTTATTTCTTAGTCTGTGTCTTGCAGCTCCCTGGAGCCCTGGGGGGTTTCTAAGGAGAGCTCCAAACGGTAGAAAAGAAAAATTGGGAGCAGCTGGTGAGAAACTGGAGGAGTAATGCTTTTATCCACAACTGCTTAAAGGCATGACTGCTTTTTAAAATGGATTTCTGCAGAGGCCTCTTTGGGTGGAAGGATAAATCTCTGTGGGTCAGAGGGGAGTGAAATGGGTGTAGAAATGCAGAAACACAGGATCCTGAGCAGGAGTGTCCCTCACGGAGAACCTAAATCCTGCTGTAGCTTTTGCAGCCTCCCAGCCCTTTCAGATGAAGAAATCAATTTGGATGTGTGGAATATCCCTTTTTAAAATTGTGACTGTGCTGATTCCTCGCAGCCTGTCCATGACTGACCTGCCTGGGCCGAGTTTGTTTGGGACTGCCAGGGACAAGGCGGAGCTGTTCCGGGAGCGCTACTCCATCCTCCAGCAGGTCAGACACCCCTGCAGGGCCCACAGGGATCAGCCCACATCTCCTGCCAAAAATACATCCTGCACATCACAAACTCTCTGCCTCCCAGCTGGTCACAAAGAACTTCTTGTAGCAGCCTTACAGATGCTTTCATGACAGTTCTTTTAGGCTCGGTTTTATTACCTTGTGCAGTTTTTAGGCTTAGTTTTATTATCTGCTGTTATTGATCATCTGTTTCTTGGAAGCAAGTTCTTGTCAAAGGGAATGAATTATTAAAAGTTGCTGGATGGAATAGAGTAAGAACTTTCTGAAGTGTTTTGCATAGTGCTTGTAGCAAACTGGCTTTTTGACAGTGCTCATTTATTTTTAAACTGAATGGCTTCAATTTTGGTTTCTGCAGAGGACTCACAGACATGAGCTGTTCACTCCTTCACCAGTTGTTGCTCATCCTGATGATAGCAAGAGCAAATTCCAGGTAAAAAATGGAGTTCTTTCCAGTTTTAATCCAAATAATCACAGCAGTTCTTTATGCTAGCAGCCATTATTGGGAATTTTCTCCTAAGCCACGTTCAGAAATATGAATGATTTTTGTAATGAGCCTGTATCCTCTGGCTCATTTGTGTAAAACCATGCCCTGTGTGGGGCTTTTTCTTGCTTGGGAAAAGGCACCTGGAGATTTTGATTTAATTCTGACTTGGTTCTTTGCCTTTGATCCCAGCTGAAGACAGTAGAAACTCTCTTGGGCAATACAGCTAAAGTAGGAGAAGTGATTGTGCTTGGGATGATCACTCAGCTCAAGGAGGTGAGTTCCTTTTTATTGTGGAGTCTCTGATCACTGCTCATCCAGTGCTGTAATACATTAAAAAATGAGAAAACTTGAATACCTCACACTTGACCCATTCTAAGAGACTTTTCCAGTGTGTGTGGAAAATGTCTTTTTTTGTCTTCACGCTATAAAATTTTTATGTCAGCAACCAGAAGCATTTAGGATATTTTAGCATGTCCCTTCTCAAGGGGCTGGGGCTTCCAGTGGCTGAGTTTGGGCTTTTCAGTGCCCTGAAATGTGATTTTAGGGAGGGAAGCACCAGCAATCCCAACTGCAGCTGCTCCCAGGGAAGCTGCTCAGATACATTTACTATAAACTACATCACTTTCAGTCCTTGCCAGCTTAAAGCATTAAACTCAGCCAAATTATTTCTAAATGCTGACTGATAGATGCTTCTGATTGAAGCATTTGTGTGTTCGGTATATTTTGCTTTATTAATGTGTCCTGGTTTTTTTAGGGGAAGTTTTTCCTAGAAGACCCCACAGGAGTGGTGCAGCTAGACCTTAGTAAAGCAATATCCTTTTGCTTGATGGAAGAGCTGGAGGAACTTCCTGTAGACCTGCAGGATTTTAAATTCAACAGTAAATCAATGCTGGCCATTAAAAATTGTACATTGGGAGTTGCAGCTCTGTCTCTCTCCTTGGTTTCCAATTCCTTGGCTGCTGCAGCTCCTGCCTTTCTCTTGGACATGGTCACTTTTCCTCCCCATGGAAGCAGAGCCTGTTCCAGTTCCTGGGCTCTCTCTGGACTTACCTGCTCAGGTACCAGGGAATTTCCAGGCTCTCCAGGCAGCCTGTGAACTTTCAGTGCTGTCCAAATCTATTAGACCACTTGGAAAGCAAATTTTGGTTAAAAAAACTGCTTTAAATCTAAGAAAAATACATTCCTTAACCTTCCTGCACCAGTTCCACAGTGGGTTATACACTGAAGCCTGCTTTGTTCTGGCAGAAGGTAAAGCAGACTAGGTTTCTTTTTTAGCTCGTAATAAATTTTGCTGTTAATTTATTACAGATGTGGCTGAGCAGAGGAGTCTCATTTTGGTGAAAATCAGTGAGTTTGTGACAGAGATTTTTTGCCTTCAGCTTTTGCTGTGACCTCATGGACTCTGGAGGCAGAGAGGAGGAATTTGAGGGTGTTGGGGGATGTGAGGGTCTGGAGCAGCTCTGAGGATCAGAGAAGTTATGACTGGATTAGGAAGGCAGCCTAGAATAACCAAAGGAATGATTTAACAATCTGAAAATGCTGCTTTGTGCTGGCAAAGCTTTGGTCCTTTAATGAGGCTTCTCATTAGGATGATGTAAGAGCTTGCAGTTTTGGAGCCTTGTTTTAGCAAAAAGAAAGGCTATTTCTGTATGTGGAATGTTCCTCTGTGTAGATGCACGATCTCAGTCTGTTTTCTGTGTGTTTTATGTTTGTAAGCAGAAGCTGGGAGCAGAAATGAGAGTGGGGATAAATAAACATCACCACGTTCCTTCTGTTCTCAGCAGCGGGGTTTGAGACAAGTTGGATGGGGACCCCTTCCAGGACAGGGCCAGGAAAACTGTTCCTGCTGCCCTGCATTCCTCCTCCTTGGCTTGAGGGGGATTGTTCATGTGGCTGTGCAGCAAATCCATTCACAGAAGTGGCTGAGCTTTAAAACAAAAGTTGATTTCTTGCTCAGCCCTTTTTCCATCCAGATCTTTCCGTGCTCTGGTTCTGTGGAGCTGCCACAAGAGAGGGATTGATGGAGGCTGGGACTGGCAGTACAGCTGCCAACTCTCTGACTAATGTCTAGGACATGGTGCTGTTAGAAAAACTTCAGGGTTATTTTGCTGTTCCAAAACCTCCTAGGCTGGTATGAAGATGAAGTTTTCCATGTGAACGCTTTTGGATTTCCTCCCACTGAGCCTTCTGCTACCACGAGGTACAAAACTGACTTTTGGCAGCTTCACTCCATGTTTTCCTATGGGTTTCTAAGTAAGATCATTGTTATTTTGTAATTTCTCTGACGTTCAGGTATGTTATTTTTCCTCCTCTTCAAATGCTTTAAAATAAATATTTTAAGGAAGCAATTCTGGGACTTAGAGGCACAAAACCCTGTAGGGTTGGCAGAAAAAGGCCTTTGGGTTCCCTTCCCAAGGCCTTTGGGTTCTGCATGTTAATGGAAATTGGGATGTAAGCCCTTCTCAGTTGCAGAGCCAGGTAACTGGGAATGATAAATTCCTTGTTGCTGAGAGAATCCCTGGGATAGTGGAAGGTGTCCCTGCCCATGGCAGGGGCTGGGCTGGGATGGGATTTAAGGTCCCTTCCAACCCAAACCCTCCTGGGATCCTAACTGGAGCATTTCAATGCCACAGAGCCTTCTATGGGAATATAAATTTCTTTGGAGGGCCTTCCTCCCTGTCAGTGAAGGCCTCTGCGAAGCTGAAGCAGCTGGAGGAGGAGAACGAAGATGCCATGTTTGTGTTTGTGTCTGACGTGTGGCTGGACCAGGCTGAGGTGCTGGAGAAGCTTCGCACCATGTTTTCGGGTAGGTGAGAATTGCTTTCACTCTGAGCCTTTGTTTCATGATTTGTTTCCATCAATTCTTAGTACAAATGGTGTTTTGACCTGTAGCCATTTTCCGGGCTGTGATAAGAATGTTTCCCTTGCTCTCCTGAAAGTTCTTCCTGGGCTTAGCTTAAAGACTTTAACTCCTTAGTTCAGACAGATGAACTTTGCTTCCCAATGCCAGAGGGCAGGATTGGGAAGGGATTCCTGACTGTGAGGATGGGGAGGCTCTGGAATAGAATTCCCAGAGCAGCTGTGGCTGTCCCTGGATCCCTGGCAGTGCCCAAGGCCAGCCTGGACAAGGTTTAAATCACCCTTGGCCATGGCAGGGAGTTGGAATGGGATGGGATTGAAAGTACCTTCCAACCCAACCCATTCCAGGCTTCTGGGATCAGTAATGTGGAAAACACTGGGAAAAACAAGCATTGATGAATTGCTCCTTTGTATTGGAGCAGTTTGGTAACAGCTCGTCCCTCCTGCCTCGGGCAGAACGGGAGTGTGAGAGAGTGACTGCTTTAAAAACAACACCCAAGTCAGGGTGGGAAGCTGCTCTTCACCAAAAGGGAACTGGACACAAATTATCAGTCATGCAGAGGTTACAAAACCAGTTCAGTGTCTGGATCAGAGCTGGCAAATCCTGGGGGCAACGTGGGCCTGTCCCAGGACTGCAGCAGGTGCTGAGGGCAGAAGGGGACTTTGGCCAGTGAGATTCGTGTGCTGAGCTCACCTGGCAGAGCTGCACACCTTGCATTTGCTATTTTGAGACTTTATCAGGCAAGTGATAACCTTAATTATAAACTAAATGAGCAGCTGAGGGGGAGAGCAAGGAGAAATATTGATGAGCCATTTCTCTGGGATAAGCAATTCTGTTCTATTTACCAGCCCCTTTGAAAACCAGTGAAGTAAATCCAAGTGTGATTCTGTGTGTCAGGAAAACGGAGAGGAACTGGGATGTGAGATGAATGCTTGAGTAGCTGTTTCTATTTTTATTTCAGGGATGGGAATCAGGTTTCTTTTTCCCCCCTTTGCTCTGAAGTGGGTGATGGGTGAGGCTGTGAGCGCTCATCAGATCCTCAAACTGCTCAGGCAATTCCAGTTACTGTTGCTTTATGGTGCCAAAAGGGGAATTGGATGTTGGGAGAGCCCTTAAATTGGAATGATCATGGAGGTTAATAGCAAGCCAGTACTGCCTGCTTGCTGTTTTCCTCTTGAAGGCAATAGTGCATCTTAAAACAGCATTATTTATTATAATTGCACTTTGTGTAATTCCCTGACTGGGTCAGCAGTTGGATACACACAAACACTGCTGGAACTCAGCCTGTAAATGCCACAGGGCTCCCTCAAAGTGACATTTTTATATTGCCATCACCTTTTGGAGCTGAAAACAACCTGGATCAAGAGAATCAGCCAGGTGTATTCACAGTAGCAGAGCCTGAATTTCTGTTTGAGTCCCTGCTTTCCCTGGCATAGGCTGAGTGCTGGAAGGTGCTGGAGTGAATGGAAACACTCACAGATCTCTCTTTTCTCTTTCCCCAGGTTATTCCTCTGCACCTCCCACCTGCTTCTTCTTCTGTGGAAATTTTTCATCTGCGCCATATGGCAAAAATCAAATCCAGTCCCTGAAAGGTAGGGAGGGCTTTGCAAACAGCCAGACACGTGCATTGAATTAAATAATGGTGGCAAACAAATAAAGAGGGCAGAGAAGAAACCCTTCTGTTTTAAACGCCCTGCAGCAGGGGGGGATTCACACAAGGTGTGTTTATTCCTAACCAGGTGTTGTGTCCTGTTTTCCCCAGGTTCTTTAAAGGCTCTGGCAGATATTATATGTGAACATCCCAGCATCCATAAAAGGTACAGAGCAGGGGAAAATCTCTTTATTTTGTGAAGCCTTTAATTACTTGAAGAAGCTGAGAGTTCCCCTGTTTTCTCTGTCTTGTGAGGCAGCTGTGATCAGATTAAAAGCTGGTTTTGTAACAGGCCTGCAGATTTGTTTGGGAGCAGGAGAAGTTTGATTTTATCTAAAATAGCTTGGGCATGGAAACTGCTAATGAGGGAGCCAAGGTCTCTCCCTGGAATACTTTCCTGGCTGCTGCTCTCTAAACTCAGAACATCAGACCCAGTTTTTAGGATCAGTTTATATAAAAGAAGATTTATATAAAAGAGATTTGTTGAACTTTTTTTTTTTTTTTTTGCAGTAGTCGATTTGTGTTTGTCCCTGGTCCTGAAGATCCTGGGCCTGGTTCTATTTTGCCAAGGTCAGTTGGCTTCACTTCCTCAGATCTTGAAATTTTGAGTGAAATTTGAGTTAAAGATGGGAAAAGTCTTTGTTGATACCTCTGCTATTTATTTTAGACCCCCCCTGGCTGAAAATATCACTCAGGAATTCAGACAGCTGGTGCCATTTTCAGTTTTCACCACAAATCCCTGCAGGTAACCATGGAAGTGCTATTTTTAATATTATATTATATATTTTATATATGTAACATTTTATATTTTATATTATTTTAATGTTACATTAAAAAATTCAAAACTACGGATTTTGGGGGAAAATTTGCCTTAAATTTTTTCAAAGGAATAGAATTCTTCACTTGCATGAATTGTAACTAGTTTTAAATATATTAAGGCATAAAAAATCAGTGAAGAAGGGAAGTAGTGCCAAAAAAATTGATATTGAATATAAAAATCCTGCTCAAAAGTGTCATTTTTTTTTTCTGATTAAGAAAGGAAAGAATTCTTTTCATTCAGTTGTTTGTATTAGAGGGAGATCAACTTTATAATGCATCTTCCTCATTTTTAGGTTCACCTTAATTAATTTCACTGCTGTTTTCCACTCAGGATTCAATACTGCACCCAAGAAATTATCATTTTTCGGGAAGATCTGATCAACAAAATGTGCAGGAACTGTGTCCGCTTCCCAAGCAGCAACATGGACATTCCCAACCACGTGAGTGAGCCGAGCCCTCCACTTTCTGCCAAGATTTGTGATTTTATTGATCAGCAGGGCTGGATTGTGGGGCTCTGATCCTCGTTCTTGTGACACATTGTGTGAATAACCCAGAGGGGTTATAGGAGGGATTTATACAATATTCTTATATATATATATATATATATATAATATTTGTATTTGAGATTACATATATATAAAAATATAATTATATTATATATAATTATATATAATATATAATACAATATGTATAATACATTATATATTATATAACATAAAATAATATATAATATATATTATATATAAAAATACATTAAAATATATAAAAGAATATTTATAGATCTACTATACATATAAAAGTATTCTTAATTTTTTTTACATTTAAATATAACTCAAACCATGGTGTTTAAGATGGGATTGAGTCATTCTGTCACACTGCAGCTGCCCTTGAACCTCAGCAGTGTGTACCCCAACCATCAACGTCCTGCCAAGAAACAGATTCCTAAAGGCAAATTTTAATGCAAATAACCATTTAAAAAGATCTGCTGGGTTACCCAGTGCCATTTGCAGTGAACAGCAGGTCACTTGCTCTAAAATTCAGCTGCTTGTTTTGTGTCCTCACTTGAAATTGGAATTCTGCTCCTCAATCAGTGCTCTGGGTCCTTAATGAATCCACAGCAGGAGCTGATGGGATTCACTGATCTAATTGGGTGAGAACGATCCAGGTAGTCCTGGCTCCTTGCAGTGATGGATGGAGTCTGCTTTTAGTTATTTTAAAGGAGTTTTTTTGTTTGCTTGACTCAGAAAGTTGTTTCAGCTCAGTGAACACCCCCATGGACACTGAGGTGCCTTGGTTTTGTGGGCACATTTGCATTCCTGACACTTCCCTGTCCTCATCCAGAGCTTTCCAGGAAGGAATCATGAAGGAAATGTAGAATTGCAGCACTTTCTGCAGCTTGTTTTTTGCATACTCCACTTTTCCTCTGCCTTTTTTGCCTATTTTAATTCAGCCATCAGTGTAAAAAAAAAAAAGAAATTTTGCCACTAAGAAAGGAAAATCATCTGGGAATCAAATGATTTCTTCAGGGAAAAGACTTTTGTGGTTAACGGGGAAGCAGTAAGGAAAATAAAAACCAAAAAATGAGAGTTGTGGCAGTGCTGGTACTTTCTGGGCTGGAGGAACAGGTGAGTGGGTTCTTCTGGAAAGTCTGACTGATGAGAGAATTTTGACATCTTCAAATACTGCCTGATGTGCTTTACAAAGGCCTCTGTCTATTAAAACCCCCACAATTAAAGGGAAGGGCAGCTCAGAGCTGGAGGAGAGGTGCTGGTTTACTCCAGAAATCATTAATAATCAGAAGGAATTAGATACAAGAAAACTCCAAACATTTCCAGGTTCAAAAAACTTCTTTATTAACACACACTGGCACGTGCAGGGATGAACTGAGCTTGCAGCAAACATTTCAAACCAAGTGTTTGTGGGGTTATTTCTTTTTTGCAATTTGTAAAAACCATTTTATCCCAGGGCATAAATGCTTCAAAAGTTTCAAACCAAGTGTCTGTGGTTTATTTTTTTTCTTTTTGCAGTTTGTAAAGACCATTTTATCCCAAAGGATAAATGTTCAAAAGTTTCAAACCGAGTGTTTCTGGGGTTTTTTTGCAGTTTGTAAAAATAATTTTATTCCAGGGGATAAATGCTTCAAATGTTTCAAACCAAGGATTTTTTTTATTATTATTATTTGTTTGTGGGGTTGTTTTGTTTTGTTTAATTTTTTTTTCAGTTTGTAAAGACCATTTTATCCCAGGGGATAAATGCTTCAAATGTTTCAAACCGAGTGGGTTTTTTTTTTTTTTTGTTTGTTTTGTTTATTTGTTTGTGGGCTTGTTTCGTTTATTGTTTTGTGGGGTTTTTTTGCAGTTTGTAAAGACCATTTTATCCCAGGAGATAAATGCTTCAAAAGTTTCAAACCAAGTGTTTGTGGGGGTTTGTTTATTTGTTTGTTTGTTTATTTTTTGTGGGGTTTTTTTTCTTCAGTTTGTAAAGACCATTTTATCCCAGGATGTAAATGCTTTGAAAGTTTCAATCCAAGTGTTCGTGGAGTTTTTTTTTTTTACAGTTTGTAAAAACCATTTTATCCCAGGGGATAAATGCTTCAAGTGTTTCAAACCAAGTGGGGGGGGTTTTGTTTGTTTTGTTTTGTTTTATTTGTTTGTGGGTTTGTTTTGTTTATTGTTTTTTGGGGTTTTTTTGCAGTTTGTAAAGACCATTTTATCCCAGGGCATAAATGCTTCGAAAGTTTCAAACCAAGTGTTTGTGGGGTTATTTTGCAGTTTGTAAAAACCATTTTATCCCAGGGGATAAATGCTTCAAATGTTTCAAACCAAGTGGGTTTTTGTGTTTGTTTGTTTTGGTTTTTTGTTTATTTGTTTATGAGTTTGTTTTGTATTGTTTGTTTATTTATTTATTTTTTCAGTTTGTAAAAATCATTTTATCCCAGGGCATGAATGCTTCAAATGTTTCAAATCAAGTGGGAGTTTTTTTGTTTGTGTTTTTGTTTGTTTGTTTTGTTTATTTGTTTGTGGGTTTTGTTTATTGTTTTTTGGGGTTTTTTTGCAGTTTGTGAAGATCATTTTATCCCAGGGCATAAATGCTTAGAAAGTTTCAAACCAAGTGTCTGTGGGGTTTATTTTGCAGTTTGAAAAAACCATTTTATTCCAGGAGATAAATGCTTCAAATGTTTCAAACCAAGTGGGTTTTTGTGTTTGTTTGTTTTGGTTTTTTGTTTATTTGTTTGTGGGTTTGTTTTGTATTGTTTATTTATTTATTTATTCAGTTTGTAAATACCGTTTTATCCCAGGGGATAAATGCTTCAAATGTTTCAAACCAAGTGGGAGGTTTTTTTGTTTGTTTGTTTTGTTTATTTGTTTGTGAGTTTGCTTTGTGTTGTTTGTTTGTTTGTTTGTTTATTCAGTTTGTAAAGACCATTTTATCCCAGGGGATAAATACTTCAAAAGTTTCAAACCAAGTGTTTGTGGAGGTTTTTTTGTTTTGTTTTGTTTTTTGGTTTTTTTGGGTTTTTTTTGTTCAGTTTGTAAAAACCATTTTATTCCAGGGCATGAATGCTTCAAAAGTTTCAAACCAAGTATTTGTGGGCGGTTTTTTTGGGTTTTTTTTCAGTTTGCAAAACCCATTTTATTTCAGGGCATAAATGTTTCAGATGTTTCAAACCAAGTGTTCGTGGGTTATTTTCTTTTCTTGTTGCAGTTTGTAAAAACCATTTTATCCCAGGGCATAAATGCTTCACATCTTTCAAACCAAGTGTTTGAATAATTTTTTTTTTTTTCTTGTTGCAGTTTGTGAAGACGATTTTATCCCAGGGCCACCTGAGCCCGCTGCCCCTGTACGTCAGCCCGGTGTTCTGGGCCTACGATTACTCCCTGCGGGTTTACCCCGTGCCAGACGTGCTCGTCACCGCCGACAAGCACGACCCCTTCACCGTCACCAGCGCCGAGTGCCTCTGCATCAACCCCGTAAGCCCCAAACCCCCCTCCCTCACTGCCTGCACTGCCCTTCCCTCACTGAAATGTGATTTTTTCCCCCTTTTCCTTCCACAGGGTTCGTTTCCCAGAAGTGGATTTTCCTTCAAGGTGTTCTACCCCTCCAACAAGACAGTTGAAGACAGGTAAATGGATTTTTCTCATGTGCTGAATTTCTGATTGTCAGGAGAAAAACCACAGAAAATTGGTAATACTTGAATGTTCCAGCAGCTTAACTTACGCTTCATACTTAGGCAGTGTAACAAATCCAAATTCCCAGAACTAAAGCAGTAAATTTAGAAATTGCAAATATCAATGATGGGAAGCACAGTCCAAATGCAAAAGGAGAGATGACTCCACTGCCTGATTTTCCGTGATACAGACCTAATTGGGAAGCAGATTTGTTTCTGGGGATGATGGTTGTTACATAAATTAATTCAATTTAGGAACAATTTTGCTTCGTTTCGTGATAATCATCAAGCCCAGAAGCCACTTTCAGGCTTTGATTTCACATATTTTTAAATCTGCACTTACTCATTCCACTGACTGGAAAAAAGCCAGCTGCAACACCAAAAAAAAAGTATTAAAATGTATCAAAGGGCTTAAAACGGATGAAAATTTACCTGTTTAAATGATGGTATAACCCATTAGGAAAAGCATAAATTTATCTTCTCCTTGTTGGAGAGGCCTTACCAGGGAATTAATAATGGGTCAGCCCATTTATCTTCTACTTGACTATAAGAAATACCACACCATGAGATAATTTAGGTCTTTAAATAGTTGAAAACATGTTCAAGTCTTTCCTAGATAAAAAAATAGAGTAGCATTGTGAACTATTTAAAAAATAAACCATCTAAATACTGTTTTTCTTTGGTATTTTCAGCAAGCTTCAAGGACTCTGAATTTCTGTGGCACTGAAAAACAGCGGTGAACCCATGTGAAGCCAGCTGTAGCTCTTATTTTTTACATGCCTTAGTTTCATGATGTGTTCTGGACTTTTTATAATGAATGTCAAAGTCAAAACCGATTTGTTTTGTACACAAATAAACTTTTACAGAAAAAGACACTGCTGTCAGTTTAGATAAATTGTCAAGTCAGAGTGAAAAATAATTGGGAAAGCATAAAAAGAGCTAAGTGGAGGAACCAGCTGTATCAAACAGGAAAGAA
Organism: Prinia subflava; assembly: GCF_021018805.1. NCBI lineage: Eukaryota > Metazoa > Chordata > Aves > Passeriformes > Cisticolidae > Prinia > Prinia subflava. The sequence goes on from NC_086251.1 coordinate 61,917,941, forward strand.
GCCTTTAAAAAATGGAATTAAAGATAAGAAGAGCTTGGATAGCTGGTTATCTGCAAGGGAGTCTGGAAATGGGGGTAGGATTTTTCTTTGGGAAATGCCCAGGAAAGATCTGTGAGGTTTTTTATGATGGCAGCACTCATATGAAGATGGTGTTGTGCAGACAAGAAGTGGAAAAAGCAAGGACATGATGCTTTAGAACTTTTGGAGGAAATCGTGACACAGGAAAGTGGAAAGAGCGAGACTGAGCCAAAACAAGAACAAGGGGACACAGTCTCAAGCTACATCAGGGAAGGTACAAGTTAGATATTAGGAAAAAAATTTTCACTGAAAGAATAATAAAGCACTGGAATTGTCTTCCCAGGGAGGTGGTGGAGTCACCATCTCTGGATGTGTTTAAAAAAAGACTGGACATGGCACTTAGTGCTAGTCTAGTTGAGGTGTTAAGGCATAGGTTGGACTTGATGATCTCAGAGGTCTCTTCCAACCTCATTATTCTGTGATTCTGTGAAAACCTGCTGCAGGTGCTTGTGAGCACGGACAGCAGGGTGAGGCACCCCAAAGTGTCACACCAGGTGTGCAAGAGAGGGGAGCCGGGCACAGGAGCTGTCCCTCAGGCCCGGGCAGGAAGGAGGAGGGACATTGGGATCGGGCTCTGAGGGGACCGCAGGGCTGCGATGGAAGCTGGCTCCTCGACTGCTGAGGATTTAACAGTGCTCTGTGAGGGGATGGCCGTGCAACTCCGAGCTGTGGGGTGGGGAGGGAACATAAACTTTGCAGGACGAGATGCCGGTGGTAAACCAGCCCCGCTGATATCACGGGTGATGGCTGGAAGCCACCGAGGGGAGGGATGGAGAGGCCGCGGCCCTGAGGGACAGCCCGCCATGTTGTTTGCCGTCTCCATAGTAACCGCCGCGCCGCCGCCATCTTGTTTACCGTCACCACAGCAACGCCCGCCATCTTGTTCGGCGACCCCAGCAGCGCTCCCGGCCGGGCCGGGGCCATGGCGGGCGCGGGGCGGCTGCACGACCTGGACCTCAGCGCCGAGGAGGTCGAGCGGCTCGGGCGCGCCTTCCGCGACGAGCACTTCCGCGCGCTGTTCGCAGAGTTCGCGGCCGAGCTGACCGACCCCGAGCAGCGCCGGCTGTACGAGGAGGAGGTGACGGCGCTGGAGCGGGAGCGCGGCGTGGAAGTGCGCTTCGTGCACCCGACACCGGGCTTCGTGCTGCGGACGAGCCAGGAGGGCTCCCGCCGCTGCTACATCAATGTTTGCAGCAACGCGCTGATGGGGGAGCCGCGGGCCCGCGCCGAGCGCGACGGGCAGCGCTGGGAGCTGCCCTTCAGCCTGGCCCCGGGCCGCGAGGAGCTGCGCCCCGGCGGCCGCCGCCGCCTCCTGTACGACGTGGTGTTCCACCCCGCCGCGCTGCGCCTGGCCGCCCGCAGCGCCCGCTTCCACCGCCTGCTCTGCGACACGGCGCTGGAGGCCGTGGAGAGCCGCTGCGGGGTGCGGCTGGACCGCAACAACGCCACCGTCCTGCGGGGAGTCTCCTACAAGGGCGTCCCACAGGCGCCCGTCATCCGCTCCCCGCTGCCCGGCGGCGCCCCGAAGCCGCCCGACGAAGGGGAGTCCCCGCTGCCGCCCTTCCCCTTCCCCTTCCCGCCCGCCGCCGCCCCGCCGCCCGCCGCCGGAGACTCCTCGCCCGCCGCGGCCCCGCCGCCCTCCGGCCCCACCACGCCGCGCTGGAGCATCCGCCACCGCTCCTACGTGGACCTGCAGGACTACCGGCACTGCCGCGACTCGGCGCCCAGCCCGGTGCCGCGGGAGCTGGTGGTGACGGTGGAGCTGCCGCTGCTGCGCTCTGCCGAGCAGGCGGAGCTGAAGATCCGCGGGCGGGAGCTGCGGCTGGACTCGCAGCGTCCCGCCTACCGCCTGCGGCTGCTCCTCCCCTACGACGTGGACGAGAGCGGCGGGCGGGCCGCCTTCAACCGGGCCCAGCGGCAGCTGCAGGTCACGCTGCCCGTGGTGCGGCCGGCCGGCCCGCGGGACCCGTCGGCCCCGGGCGGGGAGCGGCGGGAGGGGGCCGAGCCCGCCGTCGAGGGGCCGGCGGAGGCAGGGCCGGCAGAGGAGGGCGGCGGAGCGGCTCCTCCCCCGGAACTGGGCCCTGGCGGCGCGGCCCGCGGCACGTGTGGCGCTGGTGATCCTCTCGCCGAACCCCTCCTCGCTGAGGCCCTTAGTGATGCTCCCGCTGCTCCGTCTGCCGAGCCCCTCGCTGAAGCACCCGCTGAACTGCCCGTAGAACCACTCTGTGATCCACCCGCTGAGCCCCTCACTGGACCCGCGGGTGAACCCCCCGGTGATCCAACGTCTGAACCTGCCACTGATCCAACCTCTGGTCTAGCCACTAACCCCCCCTCTGAACCCTTCTCCGAACCCGCCGCCGATCCACCCGCTGAAGCACCCACCGAGCCCCCGGTGCCCTGCTCCGGTGCCGCTTCCCCCGTTGCCAGCCCCGAGCCGGCCATGCCCACCGGGGACACCCCTCCGCAGGCCTCCGAGGGCCGCCCCGGCGAGACGGCCGCGTGTCCTCCCTTCCGCGCCCGGCAGGACGAGGCGTCCGTCACCCTGCTCCTGCCGGTGCCCGGCATCCAGCCCCAGAGCCTCCACGGGGATGTGGGCACCCGCCACTACAGCCTCCGCTTCCGCACCGCCACCGCCGCCTTCGCGCTGTTCCTGCGCTTCCCTCCCGCAGCCGCGCTGGTGTCCCCCGAGAGCAGCGTCAGCGTCTCTGCCCACAACGCCGTGGTGGGGCTGGCCAAGGCCCCCGGCAGCACCGGGCTCTGGGACAGGTTCAGCTTCGGCCTGGAGCCCTCCGCTCTGCAGGTAAAGGTGGCACATTTGTGCTGTCACCTGCCCCAGGTGCCGCCGCTGGGTGTGGCCGCTGTTTGCTGAGTGGTGTCTCGGGGAGGTGTGAGAGGGAGCTCGAAGTTGCTGCTTCCTCCGAGAGCTGCTCCCGGATGTCAGTGCCGTGACCTGATTTGTGCGAGTCTTGTACGAGCAGCGCCAAGGTCACACCATGGAGCTGACACCTTCATCCCTGGAATTGGAATGACTTCTCTCTCCCATACCAGTTTTTTTCTAAGGGAAATTCTGGTGATGAGTGAAAATGGTGCCTATGTCCTCTATGGCCTTAGTGTTCACTCTTAAAGCCCTGTAAATTGCTCGTGCAGCCTGTTCCCACAAAGAAAGATACACCAGGCTTACACACGTGTGTGTACACCATTGTGAAGTGTAGGGGGAGTGTCCCTGTGTCTGTGTTTTGGGACAGAATTCCCATTTACAGCCACAGGAACACCCATTAGTTCAGCCAGAGCAGAACAGCAAGCAGCAGCTGTGAACTGTCCCAGTTTGCTGGGGTAAATCTCCCTCTGCTCTGCTGTTTGAATTTAATTCTAATTTAGTATTTTCTAATTTTATGGGTTGCTGGGCAGTGATGCTCCCGTGGTGGGAGAAGGTGGGGTGGCTGCATGCAGTGTCCCCAGTGGGATGCCCACCGTGTGACACTCTGTCCAGAACCACTCTCACAGGTTTTGTGCAGAACCACAGTCCTTCTGTGAGCTCAGACTTCCAGCCAGTTTCTCATGAGCAGGGATTAAAGCTGCACAGTTCCTGTGTAACCTTCCAGCCATGGGCTTTGGAGTTTAGCTGGAGTTGAGAGCAATAAAATCTCTGCAGTTCGGATCACGTGCCATGGGAGTGCAAGCCCAGGAAGCTGGCAGGCTTCGAGCACATCCACTGGGATAGACTTGGCTTGGAGCAGCTTAATTGCTCCATCTCTCCAACTAGAAATGACTTGTGCATGATTTTGAAAGATATTTATCCAATTAGTGTTTGTGCAGCTGCAACCACGTTGAATTTCCCATTTAGCAGCCGCACACCTTTTACAACAGCAGCTCCTGTGAGGGAGGAGCTGATCATTTCAGGGAAGTATCAAAGATGATGAATTTATGGAGAACCACCCACGCTGAGCTGTTTGCAGAGCATTTCCTTTGCTTTAACCAGAGCAGGAGCCTGCAAGTCTGTGCAAGTGGGGCCACAGAACACTCAGTGCTGCTGTTCACTGCTCTGATCTGGCACTGCCTGCTGCTGCCATGTCAAAAAAGCCACTGTGTGAACTCCTGCCTGTTTTCTGTGCAGGTACAGAGGCTGCTCAGGGCACTGGTGGAGTCCCCATCCCTGGAAATGCTCACAAAACCTGTGGATGTGGCACTTGAGAACTTGGTTTAGTGCTGAACATGGTTGGTGGCTGCACTAGTGGTGGGAAGTTTGGTGTCTGGGTTTGTTATTGCAGTTGGAGGAACATTTCGTGATCAAAAGTTTTTAAAAGGCCACCCAGTAATGAGATTTTTGACTTTGTGAGTTATAAAAACCCCTTGAGTGTCCTGATTTTATTATATATTGCAAAATGTTTTGGGTGGAGTAGGAGAAAGAGATTGGTCATTAGTCATCAGCTTCCCAGCCATTCATTCACAGCAGACTCCAAGAGATTCTCCTGGCCTCCAGTCCTTTTGGACACTGGGCCTGCAAATTGAAGCAGGAGAAATAAACTGAAGTAATTTATCCTGTTTGCTCTTTTTCAAATCTGTGCTATTTCCCCAAAGTGCCTGAGAGCTGCACTCGCTCAGAGTGAAGGGAGAAAAATGAATATTTAATTGAGCCACTATTACATGCTGCCTTCTGGCCATTAACCATTTGTTCCTGGTCGCTTTTCTTCTGCTTATGTTGATTTCTTCAATTTGTCTGATGCCACCTTGGGGGTTTTTCTGCCTTGAGTCTCATTCTATAAATCAGAGCTGTGGTTCTTGCACTGAGACCCACAACGAGTCTCATCAGTCACTGCAGAGTGCAGAGCAGCGCCCTGTTAATGCCTTCAGGGAGCTTTTGGGGCTGAGGCCAGCAGGAATGTTATCCTGGAGCAGGAATTTTATCCTGGAGCAGGAATTTCATCCTGCACCTCCCAGTCTGCTTCTTGGTCAGCAGCGTTGCCAGAGGATGGTGCCTGGCAAAAGTGAATCATGGAGTGGTTTGGGTTGGAAGGGATCTTAAAGCTCCCTCAATTCCACCCCTTCCCCTACCCCAGGTTGCTCCAAGCCCTGTCCAACCTGGCCAGTGTTTTTACCAGCTCTGTAATTCCTGCTCTGCTCTATTCTGGGCAGTTGTTTCCTGCTGGAGGCCAAGGGTTGCTGTGTTGTTTCACAGAACAGATTCTCACTGGGTGATTCAGAGTGTGCCCCTCGTTGGGGCCTCGGTGGCTGCTCAGTGCCCTGTGAGGTTCAGCGCCTGCCCAGATCATTCCCATTCACTGCCAGTTCCTTCTTGGAAGCTGGGCTGATCCACAGACTGGCAGAAGAACGAGCTGAGCTCGTCCTTAGAACACCATGCTTGAAACAGAACTTCAAGAGCTGCTTTTCCTTTTGTAGTGAGCTGTGGCTGAATCCCTGTGCTGGAGGATGATCTATTTAGAGCTCAGTTTCCATAGATGCCGAGCAGTTGGAATTCCCACCCCAGCAAGTGCCTCTTTTCAGGGAATCTTTACAGTGCCCTGCTCCTCCCTGGACTTTGACTGTGGGGAGTTTCACTCCTTGGCCAAATCAGAATGTTCACACTGCAATTTGACTTGATCTTGGAGGTCTTTTCTATCCTGTTGATTCTAGGACTCGTTATGGTGACCAGAAATCCTATAAAAATAAAAATTCCATAACTTTGGCTGTTGTGGGCTTAGGGTCCCATATTCCAGGGATTTAAGAGCCACTTTTTGTCACTGCTCTGGTGCTCAGTCACTGCGCAGAGACCACAGTGCAGATCCTTCTTGCAGGGCTTGCTCCAGGTCCTGCTTTTCCAGGGAATAATCTCATGACCTGAGGAAGCTGCCTGATCTCCCCACTGCCAAAATCTCTGCTCTTTGCCTCCAAAAACCAGCCATGGGCTGTGCTCTCTCCATTACTCTTCATTGCAGTTCACCTTTTATAACCTTCTACACCTTTTGCTTAAATCCTGGGAATTCAGGCCTGGGAAACTCCTGCATCAGAGAATTCCCCTTCATTTCCATACAACACAGCCTGGGGAGTAAATGAGGAAGGAAGAACAGTTGGAGATTGAATAACCATTAATAAAATCTGTAAGCCTGCCAGGCAGGGTTTCTGAGAACATGTCCCAGTGTGTGCTGGTTTATGGTAGTGCTGGAGCTGGGCAATTATGGAAATTGTGCCTTTGGAAAGCACTTGGAATGTCTTGGAATGTCTGGCCTCCTGGGGTTAAATGCTCAATTCATATCAGAAATAAAAAGCAGTTTTCTGGAGGTGCACTGAGCTGCTGAGACTTGGGGGCTCAGTTCTCGGAGCATGTGGAGCACACTTGGCAGGTAATTAATTCTGCTGGCAGTTTTGGGGTCGTGTCTGCTCATTTTCATGGGATTAGAAAAAGGCTGGTTCAAGCAGGAATTCCCTTTTAGGCTGATCCACACCCTTCCTGCCCTTCTCAGGGGCCTGGAATGGGTTTGTTCAGAGGATGTGTGCTCAGCCTTCTGCTCAGTTCCCCCCGGGTGCCCCTCGCTGGGCAGGGAATTGCAGCCAGCCCATCCCTTTCCTAAAAACCCCTCAGATCTTATGGAGAATATTAGGATTTAACTCACGTAAACCCCCACGGGGCTCCAGAGAACAGCAGGGAACAGAGCAAAACAGAGGAAATATTTCCTCTGCTTTCCTATGCATTGCTTTTTTTTAGCATTTACAGGCTGAAAAAGATTATGCTGAACATTCCTGAGGAGTTCATGGTTGGAGCTGAGTGAGTTACACTCTGTGTGAGGGATCCAAATGGGAATTGCTCAGAGATAGGGAAGTTTTGTTTAACTTTTCTGGGAGTGTTGAGGCCTCCACGCAGGATGTTCTACATGGATGTGATTTTTCTGCTTGGCACAGCCACCAGGGCCTTGTGAAGGAGAGCTCCTGGTGCTTTTTCCTTCAGAAAGCAGCTGGTAAAAAAAGATGTGGAGCTGTTGGAGCAAGTCCAGAGAGGCCACGGAGCTGCTCCAAGGGCTGGAGCCCCTCTGCTCTGGAGCCAGGCTGGGAGAGCTGGGAATGTTCCCCTGGAGAGGAGAAGGCTCCAGGGAGAGCTCAGAGCCCCTGGCAGGGCCTGAAGGGGCTCCAGGAGAGCTGGAGAGGGACTGGGGACAAGGGCCGGAGGGACAGGACACAGGGAATGGCTCCCACTGCCAGAGGGCAGGGATGGGTGGGAGGTTGGGAATTGGGAATTCCTGGCTGAGAGTGGAGTTGAGCAGAGGTCACAGTGTCACACTCATTTATCATTGACTACTTTGGGTTAAAGGGACCTTAAATCCCATCCAGTGCCACCCCTGCCATGGCAGGGACACCTCCCACTGTCCCAGGCTGCTCCAAGCCCTGTCCAGCCTGGCCTTGGGCACTGCCAGGGATCTAGGGGCAGCCACAGCTTCTCTGGGAATTCTATTCCAAGGCCTCACTCCCTTCATATCCAAGAATTCCCAAATCCCAATTTCCCATCTGAATTTCCCTACATCACTTGTGGGGAGCTGTAGGTGGCAGAGTTTTGTTGCTCCTGGCTCTGGGACCTTGTGGAAAAGGCCAAGGGCTGGAAGTGCCCCTGTGGGCCGTTCTTGTGCTCACTGAGCTCGGAATTTGGGCTCTTGTGGATAAATGTTTTCCTTGGTTGGAGAGTCAACCAAGCGTGACACCCTGAGAGCCGTGTTGGGAAGTGTAAGACATGGATGTTGGAAACCTTTGCCACCTTTCATGGACAAATCCATCCTGGAGAGCTGTTTTGCCCTCATTTCAAAGCTATTTGGAGTGGTTACACAGTTTCTTTGAAAGGCGGGGTTATATTTTCAATTTCCAAGCTACTATAAAGTGCTGTAATCGTCAGGGGTTACTTCTAAGGAGATGCTGCTGGAAACTGGGGCTGTTGAACGTAATCCTACAACAGTTTATTTTTGGTTCAGTTAATTCTGTGCTCAGCATTTCAAGACTCTTGGCAAGTTTTTTGGGAGGTCAGAGAAGGACAAAGAAGGAGAACACAACAAACTTATTATTTCACATTTTTCAAAGTAATCTCTTTCCCAAGCTACATTAAGGACCATAATTAGTTTGCTTCTGCTATAAAACAAACTAATTTCTGAATAGTCTTTAATTGGTAGCTGCATTTTGGGAATAACGTGACTGCACAAAACAGTTCTGTCAGGAGACATTATTAACCTGCTGATGAAGCTCATCAAAGCTCCTTTGGAGCTGTTTCATCCTTGCAGTCATGAGCACCTCGGAAAAGTTTTCAAATTCACTACACTACCAAAACTTTGAGCTTCAAATCCTCAGGTCTCAGAGCTGCTTTGTGTGGGACCCCACAAATGCAGAGGTCAGGAAATCCAGGTCCTTTTCCATATTGGCATGAACTGTTGGGTTTTGATGAGAGAGGTTGTGGCTGCCCCATCGCTGGAATTGTCCAAGGCCAGTTTGGATGGGCTGTGGAGCAGCCTGGGATAGTGGAAGGTGCCCCTGCCCACAGCAGGGATGGGATTTAAATCCCCTCCCAACCCAAACCATTCCATGATTCTCTGATCCTCTCATTGCAGGAGCCACAAAAATAATTTAAGCCTGAAATCTGTCCTGCTTTCCAAACTTGCAGCCTGTGTGGGAGGTGACTCTGGATGGAAACTGTCTTCATTTTGGATAAATTAAGGCAGATTAAACCCATTTGAGTGCCGAGGGCAGCCGTGAGGGGACCGGCTCTGCGCTGTCGCTGCTGTGAGACACAAGGACGGGTTTGAATGATGAAGTGTTCTAGAAACCAAAGTCATCCCTGCTAACGTTTATGTTAATTTGGTCTCAGTTTAGTCACAGGGAAAAATGAATGTGTACCAAACAGCAGATGACAGTGTGTGCAGGGAAAAACAAATTAAATTCGAAGTTGCTAAGAGAGCATCATAAATACCAGAAAATAAACGGCTTAAATCGAAGAATTATTTTACGGGGTCATTGAAATCAGCTGCAGATGGTTGTCCTCTGTTTGCTCTGGCTTGGAAGGCAGAGCAGGCTTTGGAATAAATTCCTGAATCATTTTTTCCCGAGGTCTGTGCTCTGATAACATCTGCAGTAATATAAATGCCTCGGTGTGTGCTGCCCATGAATGCAAAGTCGGAGTTACAGTGGCTGGTGGAACAGGCTAATGAAAATCACCTTATTGACAACAAACACTTCCCAGGTCCATGACTGATGGCAGGCCACGGGGTAGGAGTGGGACAAAATGGTAAATACTTACAGGAATTTGGTGCTGGGATGGGATGGAACTTGGTAAAATTGGTTTGCAGTGATGACTCAGAATGAACAGAGCAACATCACCTTTGGTTACTTTTTTATCCTCATTTAAAGTAAGATTAATCATAGAATTATAGAATATCCTGAGCTGGAAGGGACCCCCAAGGATCAGAGTCCAGCTCCAGTCCCTGCCCAGACCCCCAACAATCCCACCCTGGGCATCCCTGGCAGCGCTGTCCTGGAGCTGTGGCAGCCTCGGGAATGTCACCATTCCCTGGGGAGCCTGGGCAGTGCCAGCACCCTCTGGGGGAAGAACCCTTCCCTGGTAATAGACCTCTCATTCAGTTTTTCTCTTTTAACAACATTTTCTGTGAAGGAAACAAATTCTTTTGTTTTTAATCAGAAGAAATTCTCCAGAAAGATTCGGTGTGTTTGTTGCCAAATTGCAAAATCCTGATTGTGCTGAGGAGGAGAGAGTGTCCCTCACACAGCCACGGGTGCCAGATGAAGATTCAGAGGGAAAGGAGATTATTTTCCTCATTTTATGGAGGAAAAGTAGGATGGGACTTGGAGCAACCTGGTCTAGTGGAAAGTAATTAAGGTCCTGAAATGCATCCCATGGCAGGGAGTTGGAATGAGATGAGCTGTAGGGTCCCTTCCAACCCAAAGCACTCCGTGATTCCCTCACTTATTTTTCAGCTGGGTGAGGAAGGCTGTGCTCTGATCTCCTTGGAAGCGCAGGCAGGGCACCAAAACCCCAAATCCCCTCCAGGGGAGGCTGAGCTGTCTGTCTGTGCTCTGTGAGCCAAGAAATCCGGGGCAGAGCTGGGAATTCTCCTCCTGAGCCGCCCAAGGATCGAGCTCAGGAGCTTGTGGGAGTTTCGGTGCTGCACAGATTTTGTGTCTGCAGCCCCTGCCTTGTTCCTGTGCTCTGACACCTTCCCCTAAACTCTGCAGAGCATTTCCACAGCCTGAAGCCCTGGCAGATCCCTCTCTGGCAGGCAGGAGAGGAGGCAACACGAGGGAATGAGACTTTCAGGCTTTGCATGCAGAAATGCAAGAAGGAGGGATGTTCTGAGAGGGTTTGCAGTCCGGGCAGCTCTGCTGCACTTTAATCTCTCCCCAAACCATCCCAGCATCCAGTGCTGGCTCTTTGCCTGGATTGTAATCTTTGTGGATAGAAAATGAATCCAATCCTCTGCCTTCAAAAACCAACAATACGTATGCTATGACTTTCCATATTGTGATTTCTAGTTTAACTAGTGGAAAAAATAGGACTCTGGCTTATTTTTCCAATCCTGGTTTGGGGTTTTTTTTCCAGATGACGGTTAAATTTTGTACCTCAGACACAATGTGACATCTGGCTGTGCATAAGGCTCCATCCACAGGGGGCCAAAATGTGCAGAATTGCCTTTTTGCTTCTCGGTCTGCAAGATGTCAGTGATAATTGAATTTAACTTTCATTGGATTGACAAGAAGGTTGAACTGGACCGAGAAATTGAAAAGTGTGACTTAATCTGGAAAGTTTGCAACTTATCCTTGTTATTTCCAATTAAATAAGGAAGGTAATTCCCAGAAACTAAACTACTCTTCTAGGTCAGACCATTGTTATTTTGTCTGTCCTCACCCTCAGCCTACACAGATGATGTAGGAATAACACAAGGACAGGGAAAGCTCTGCAGTTCCCATGAAACAGCCCCTCCAGGATATATTTTAGGGCCTTTAATTACCTGTAACTGATTTAAATCTCTAAACCTGTGGCAACACGTTTGAGGTTGCTTATGAACAGCCTGGAAACACACCCCAGGCTGTGTCTCTGCCTGTGGATACCTCTCCTGTTTTGGTTTTATTTTTTTTTCCACCTGGCTTGGAGATCAGAGCAGCTCAGTGGCTGGGTGTGAAATGGATCCAGCCCTGAGGGTTCCAGATCTGATCATGGAGGGAAGATCCTGCAGTGCCTCTGGAAGTGTTTGTGTTTTCCTAAAGACAGACAGGAGACAAACCCACAACAGTCCAACACCTTCCTGCTGTTCAGACAGGTGAGGATGGTGGAAGGAGGTTGGTACAAATAATTTTTCAGAGAGAGTCTAAATCTATGTAATAGTCACGCATCCAAAGAGAGAAAAAATGTTTCTTTTATATTTGATACCATGCAGATTTGTACTTTCAAGCAAAATTAGCTAAGCACTGGTCTTTATTAATTTCACCTCACTCTTTGAATGTCTGGCTTAGAATTTCTCTGTCAAGATATGAGCTGTGAAACTTGGGAATCGCTGTCCTGGCTTTCTTTGCAGTGAGTTTTTAACCCCAGTGCCTCTGAAGTTTAGCACAAAAAGAACATAACCTGCTGTTTTCTCTTTTTTTCCTTAGGAAAGATTGTTTGTCAGTGAGGAGAACGTTGATGGATTTCTAGGCACTGCTTTGTGCCCTTCCCCTTGCTCCCAATCAGCACTGGAAAGGCAGCCATTAATTGAAGTGCTGGATGTTTCTGAGGACAGAATTCAAATCAGGCTGGAGGTAAGGATCCAGGAGCAGCACAGGCTGATTTATGTTCTTCAGCAAGATCCTATCAAACCCCACTGAAACAGCTTTGTTCCTGTTTTGTCCTGAGGAAGCAGGGGAAACCCAGCACTGGGGTTATTTGCAAGTGTAAATGTCAGTTTTCAGAAGCAAAGCTTGTGTTTGTGCCATGTAATGTGACCAGAGGAGTGAAACCTCCTGTTTCACTTGGAAGATGCAGAACTGTGATCCAATCATGTAAAAAAGTGTTTTTTCCTTGTAGGAATTGCTCACTCACTCAGCCTTGTACAGGTAGAGAAATCCTAGAGGGTTTTGTCTGGGAAGAATCCTGCCTCATCTTTATTCAATCCATGTATTGGAATACTTGGTGGGTTCCTGTTGTGTAGATAATTAAACATGAGGCTATTAATCTTAAACACCGGTCTCAAATTCAATCCTTGTAGTTTCAGGCCTCATTCAAGCTCCTCTTCCTCTGTCTAGAACAAGACAGGCTGTTTCTGGGATCTGCCAGATCCCAGAAACGGGATTAAACTGTCCTCCCTTGGCAAAATAGATGGACAGATGAAGAAATCAAAATATTCATTTTGTAAGGAGGAAAATGTGTGATAAACCCCCCACGTTCACTGGGATTTCTGGGTAGGCACTGCATCCAAAATTCAGATGAAACTTTTCTTAAAGCAACATAAAAAGCAGGAACAGGCAGGTCACTGCTGTGGCCATGAACTGGGCCTGCCCCTGGGGTTAATGTGTAGCTCTTTATTGGGAGGCAAGTTCAGATGAAACACATGACCTCTGGAACTGGAGGCCTGAGGAGCTTCCCAAAGATTGTGGATCCAGCTTGACTTTCACAGCTACTGTGGATTGGACATAAAAAATGAAATTCAAAGTGTTGGAGAGCAGATGAGTCCATTTTGGGACTTAAGAGCAGCAGAGATACCTTAAACCATCACATTCCTGCTCCTGTGTGGGGCCAGAATTGGAGCTGATGATTCTGGAGGGTCCCTTCCATCTCAGGGTATTCCACGATTGTGTTCTTGTGGGAGAATTGTCCAGGTTGGAAAGGAGGGACTGGTGTTTCTCCTGTTTCCTGCTGGGGTGAGCAGTGGTTTGGGGCTGTGAGAAAGAGACTCTGTCTCTGAATCCCTGAACCCAGCTCTCTTGGATAGATCCCTACCTGATCCTGACTCCACTGCCAGGGATCCAGGAATTCCCAGCAGTTTTTTGGCCAAAACACCCAGTGATGGTGAAACTGGGGAAGTGCTGTTTGGACAGCACCTCTCCTGCTTCCTCCTCTCCCGAGGCAAAGGGCAATTCCCAGATTAGCTCCACAAACTGGTAATTTCTCTAATTGCAAGGTTCCAACCTTGCACCCAGAGCTGAGATCCCCTGGCTGATTTGGGGATCAGGCTGGGTGTGGTGAGTGGCCGTGGCTGCTCTGCCTTGGCTGCTGCCCACCACCATTTCCTAGGGCAGGGGAAACCCTGGGGAGGAGAACAAGAGCAGGAAAACCTCAGCACCCACTCACTTGGCTTCTGGAAGGAGAATCATGGAATCACAACCTGATTTGGAACCTTAAGGATCGTCTGCTTCCAGCCCTGTGCCATGGGCAGGGCCACTTTCCACTGTCCCAGTGGAGCTGAGCTGTTGGAGGAACAAATCTCCCCTGTCTTTGTGTGCACAGTTTGTTCCAGCTGTAAAATAATTCATTTATTTCCTTGACAGCCACAGGAACGTGATGGGGAAGGAACACTTGGCAGCTCAGGGAGAGCCCTTGCTGGAAAGCCGGACAGCAACTACCCCGAAACAAAGGCAGAAACAAAGTGTCCCGCAGCCGGGACAATGGGAAAGGCAGGCGCTGGTTCCCACCATTGTTTGCAGCGTGAACCTCCTGCCACCAGTTCAGCGATTCCTGGCGGATCTGCGAGAGAGGAGCCCGATTTAGAAAGTGCTGCTGCAGCAGGAGCCGCAGCCCCGGCCGCGGGCTCCGGAGAACGAGCAGCGCCCGGGGGTGGGGATGGGGCTGGGGCTGGGGCTGGGGATGGGGAGGCAGCCCCGGGGCCGGGCAGCGGGAAAGGGGATGGGGATGGAGATGGAGATGGGGATGGGGAGGCAGCCCCAGGGCCGGGCAGCGGGAAAGGCTCCCCGGTGCTGCGGGAGCTGAACCCCGCGGACGGGAGCGAGCGGATCCTCCGCGATCACCGAACGCGCTGCCCCGTGGCCTTCCAGAACCCTCTGCTCTACGAGCTGGATTAGGGACATTGTTTTAGGGTTTCCTTCTGTTGTTTGATGCTTGCTCTGACTTCGTGTGCTGGTGGATCACTTCAGGGCTCCGAGGAGGCCATGGGTTCCCACTGAAACCGGTGCAACATTGAAGCCTTCCATTGGTAACAGTTTAACAATTGTCTAATCACATCTGTGGCAATAATTTTACTTACAAGAAAAGTTGCGGTTGGAGGTGACTCTGAGCTCCTGGAAAAAATGTATCTTCATTGTTTACATAAATTTTTTATTCTTTTCCCTCGTTTCAGGGATTATTTGTATATATCCTCGGTCTAATGGCTCCCTCGGGAATTGAGCAGTAGTCATCATTTTCCAAACCTTTCATTTTGTGATAACTGCAGGATTAGACTCGCTGTGATTCTTAGCAATCAAATGAAATTTCTAATTACCCGGAGAAGTTCTAATTAGTCTCCTAGAAATAATCAACACTTATACCCTGTATTCCATCCTGGTGCTGTGCTTCAGCTCTGCAGCACCCAGATATCCCTCAGCTGAACAAATTCCATTGCACAAGAGCATCCTCTGGGTGCACGTCTGCTCTGAAGTATTTACAATTGGTGAAATGGATTCTCTTTATCCAGATTAGATTTATTTCTCTCACTTTTCCTCAAGTTTCAGCGTTTGTCAGCTCCCTAAAGCACAATAACCGAGAGAACACATCTAATAATAAACTTCCTGTTCCCCCTTCTCACTGCTGCTGAACCAACTTCTGTTTTCGTTTGAGAGATGCTTTAGAGAAGAGTTAATTTTGCCTGTTTTCAGGGCTGCTCTGGCATTGCTGTCACATTTCTCTGTGTAACACCACTTTGGGTGTTGGTTTCAAAGTTCAGCAGGAGCCACAGCTGCCCAGAACACCTGCCCTGCCCTCCCTGCTGGCACAGCCTGCTGCAGCTTTGCTGGGCTCAGCTTTACCCTGTCAGGTTTTTGGGAGAGGTCTCTGAGGGTGAAGCACCAGCACAGCTTCAGCACCAGCCCCGAGCCAGTGGACCAGAACACGGAGCAATTACCTTGCAAAACTGTGGTTAAATAACCCCTGGAAAAAGAAAAAAAGCAGCATTTTCTTTCTCTGATTATTTCTGTGTTCTACAAAAGCTGCTGAGGTGCTTCTGCCACAGCTGAGTTCAAACAGGAGTGGCACTAAAGCTGCTGTGGCATCCACAGACGGCCCCATGGCCCCAGCCCAGCCCCTTCCCACCACACAGCAGCAGCTTTCACACAGCTAATTCGAAACAACTTTTTAAAAAAAAGATCCAAACAAAAGAGGTGTTGTGCCACCAATTTGTTACTCTTTTCTGCCTCAATTAATGAGTATCATTAAAATTTTAATGAAGTTAAATGCACACTGCTAGAAGGGGTGATGGCACGTGTCCAGCCCTTGGGATTAAAGAAGAGAAACTCTCCCCTCCTCCCCATCCTGACTTTTTGAACACGAGATCTTTTTGCTGACAATCAAGAACTTCTCTAGGCTTACAAAACAACGGAATTTTTATTTTGGCAGAACTAAAAAAATCATATATTTATCTACATCGTAGTAAAAACAATGCAATTTATTTTTGTTTTTCATCCTTCATATATTCATCGACACAGCGCAACCGAACCGGGACTGGGGGATCGGGCATGAGGTGACCCCGGGTGGGACCCCAGGCACCACCAGAGCTTTGAAGCACCAAAAAAGATGCACTTAAAAGTGTCCTCCTCCTCCTCCTCCTCCCAGCAAACACAGCAGCAGGTCACTTTTTGCGTAGGGGCTGCAGCACGTCACCCGTTTCCAAAACGTGGTTGCCAAACATGAGAGATTACTATTTTGGGACACCTTTAACAAGAATGTTTATTCATATTAAAGCAGAAACCAACTCATAAATGCTGTTTATACACGTGTGTGCCTGGAAAAGACACAATGGAACAAGTCAAGGAGAAAAGGCGGCTGCGAGGAGGATCCTCACTGGAGTCTGCGGTAGCTCTTACAGAGTTCGTGGTCCCTGATGTCTCCCCACCCTCCGTTCTTGACGTGAGGGGACAGGGGAGCCATGGAGTACCTTTTACTGACACTCATCTCCTCGGGAAACAGGTACTGTTGGTTGCTGTTCAAGAGAGAGTCGATTTTGGCACTCTGGGTGGACGGTCTGCAGGATTTCTTGTGGTGCATGCCACAGTCCCCCGTGTGAAAAATCCTGGGGATTTCGGGGACCAGCACTTTCCAGAACTTTGGAAGACAAGAGACAGTCAAGTGCTGCAGAGTCCAGTCCCAGTTGTAATCATCGTAGGTGCAGAAGGCGTCCGTGCACTCGATGAGCTTCTGGTAGGTGTCTCTGCCGAAGGCCATGCCCATGTTGTGCTCCGTGGACTTCCACGTCTTCATCTCCACCTTGTCGGCGCGGCCGGCGAAGCCGCCCCGCACGGGGCTGTAGGTGCCCAGCGACACGAGCTGGCACTCGGGGCACTCGCGCTGGCGCAGCGCCCAGAGCCGCTTGAGGACGTGGTAGAAGTCTGGCGCCAGGTAATGATCCTCCTCCAGGAAGAGCACGGGCCCCGCGTGTTCCCGCAGCGCCCGCACGCGCTCCCACACGAAGTGCAGCTTCCACCACCAGTGGTGCTTGGTCTGCGCGAAGCGCGCCTCGCGGTAGTGCCCGAACGAGTCGGGGAACTCGGCGTTGATGCAGCCCAGGCGCAGCGCCGCCGCCCTGCCCACGTCGCGGGGGCAGTCGCGGGGGTCGTGGCCCGGGAACTCGCGCGGGTACAGCTGGATGCTGAACGGGAAGAACACCTGCAGCACCGGGCAGAAGTCCACGCGGGCCGCCAGCCGGTTCAGCTCCTCGGCCCACAGGTCGTGGCTCAGCACCAGCAGCACGTTCTCCACGCCCGGCGCCCGCCGCAGCGACTCGAGCAGCAGGCGCAGGTGCTCGGCGCGGTCGTGCACCTGCACCACGAGCACCACGTCGGGCCGCGCCGCGAAGCGCCCGGCGTTCCGCACCGGCTGGTCGAAGTTCAGGCGGTACACGAGCGAGCGGTAACTCAGCGTCGCGTTCTCGGACAGCACCTCCGCCGCCACGGCGGCCGACGCGTTAGCGGCGGGGCGGCGCGGTACCGGCGGCGGGGGCTCGCTGACCCGCGGCGGCTCCCCGGTGCCACCGGGACCGCCCCGCTGCTGCTGCTGCTGCAGCTGCTGTTGCAGCTGCTGCTGCCGCCGCCGCCCGCCGCCGCCGCCGGTGCCCCAGAGCGCCAGGGCGCAGAGCGCCAGCGCCAGGGCCAGCAGCAGCACCTTGCGCTTGTAGACGCGCAGCCGCATCGTCCCGGCGGCGGCGGCCCCGCTCCGCCGCTCCCGCCGCCGCCGCCGCCGCCGCTCCCGCTCCCAGCGCGCGCGCGCCGCCGCCGCCCCGCGCGCACACGTCGCCGTTCCTCATTGGCCGCCGCCGCGGCAGCCTCGGCCCCGCCATTGGTCGGAGCAGCCGTCAATCAGCTCGGCGGCGCTTCCGCCGCGCAGGGGGGCCGCGCAGCCGCCGCCGCCGCACCGCGCTCTGATTGGGCGGCGCCGAGGGGGGCGGGGCCAAGGCGGGAGGCGGGAAGGGGCAGCGAAATCCTTCGGGATTGGGGAAAAAAAGGGAAAATAACTCTGGAAATGCAGGGAAAACACACGGAAATAATCCGGGACTCGAGGGAGTAGCATGAAAGATAAGGGAATACTAGGTTTGAAAAGTATCACTTTAAAAACCATTCTGCGGTGAAAAGAATAAAGTGAGAAATCATTCTAGAAATGCAGGAATAAGCTAAAATCGTTGTAGGACTGATAGAATAAGATAAAGTAATTCTAAGATTGAAAGAAAAAAATTCCAATATTGACAGAATAAAATAATTCCAGATTTGAAAGATTACGATTATAAACTCATTCCTGAATGGTAAGAATTAAAACATTCAAATTAATTCTAGAATCACAATCACATTCAGATTAATCAATTCTAGAATGAAATTACTCCAAAGTTTTCAACATTATTATAAGAGTAAAATAATTCCAGAACTGCAAGATCAAGATAAGGAAACCATCCTAAATTGGCAATTAAAATATATAAAAATATTAAATAATTCCAGAATTGTAGGACAAGGTATGAAAATCATCCTGGGTTGGCCAAAAAATATATATAAAATAAAACTATTCCAGGATTGCAAAAATGACAGAATAAAATCATTCTAGAATGGCAGGGAATAAGAGAAAACTGTTCCAGAATGGCAAGAACAAGAAACATATGTATAGATTTGAAAGAATAAGATAAAATCTAGAATGGTAATAATAAATTTGTTCTAGGGTTGCAATAATAATTTATTGTAGATTTGCAAGAATGTGTGAATAAAATAGTTCTGGAAAGGCAAGAATACAAGAGGAAAAAATGTGTAGAACTGCAAAACTGATGCACTTAAAATCATTAATGAATGGCAAGAATGTAAGAAAATAATTCGGGAATTGTCAGAATAAGGTAAGAAAATAGCTCCAGAACTGCAAGAGTAAGTAAGAACATAATTCTAATAAATCAAGAATAATAAGTAACCAAATAATTCTATGGTTACAAGGACAACACCTCATAAATCTAGAATTTCAGGAATATAAGGCATTCTGGAATGGGGGTAATCCGTAAGATATTGTAAATATACGAGGATACAATGAAATAAATCAATAATTACAAATAACAGCAGAATTCCTGTGCTGATTCTCCTGTCACACAGGCAGCACCTGGATAAACACATCCCTGACTGCCTGGCTGAGAGCACGGAGGGACAGGACACAGGGATGGGTGGGAGATTGGGAATTCCTGGCTGGAATTGGGAATGGATGGGAGATTGGGAATTGGGAATTCCTGGCTGGGCTGGAATTGCCAGAGCAGCTGTGGCTGCCCCTGGATCCCTGGCAGTGCCCAAGGCCAGGTTGGACACTGGGGCTGGAGCAGCCTGGGACAGTGGGAGGTGTCCCTGCCATGGCAGGGGTGGCACTGGGGGGGATTTAGGATCCTTTCCCCCCAAACCAATCCTGGGATTCTGTGATGGCCGGGAAGCTCCAGGGCTCCAGCAGCCTCCTGCCCCTCCCCGTGCCATTCCAGGGGACTGAGGGAAGCCACTTTGGGAGTGACATTCCCACAGGGAGGCACAGCCGGCTCCCCTGGGTCACTGCACAGACACTGCCAGAGCTGCATCCGAAATTCCCGGAGTCCCACAGGAGCCCAGGATTTTGTGCCTGCCCCAATTCCCTCCTCTGCTCGTGTGCTCCACCCAAAAGGTGTTTTTCCATGAGGAATCCCTGCAGTAGGAATCTCTCTCCCTTTACAGCAGCAGCAGCCTGGGATCAGCTCTGGTACATGGGAAGGGTGAAATTCACAGGATCATGGAATCATTAAAATTGGGAAAAACCTCTAAAATTGAGTCCAGCCATCCCCGGCACTGCCAAGGCCACCACTGCCCCATGTCCCCAAATGCCACATCCACAGGGATTTTAAATCCCTGCAGGGATGGGGACTCCATCGGTGCCCAATGCAGAAATTCCCCAATAATCCAAATTAAACCTCCCCCAGGTGCCCCTTCAGTGTGCAGCCTCCCAGCCATCACATGTTCCAGGGAATGGGATTCCTAAAAACTGCTGAAGGGACCTTTGTTCCCTGCTCTTCCCACCTCCCAGTCACGGAGCAGCTGACAAGACAGGAAATAAAAGGATCTGTGGATATGCTCAACATTTTGGTGTCTTCCCCAGAAAAATGCCAGCAGTTAATTCCTGGAATACATGGCATGGAAAACTCCTTGGGCAAAACACAATCCACACATCCATGGAAGGGTTTCAAAATTTAATAAGTCAACACAGTGAAACAAATTCGAGAATTGTTAAAACAGGAGGATTAAGAAACAAAGTTTCAGGCACATATTTAGAAAAAAGACATTTCTGGTATCACAAAGAGAGAAACCCCAAAAAAACCCCGTTTGCTGTGGTAAAAAGCCAGCAATGCTGGTCCCTGCTCCACGTGGGAATGTTGTAACAGAACCTTTAAAAAAAGAAAGCACCTGGAATTCCATAACCGGTCTGGGTGTGATTTCTCCTCCGTTGGGAAGAGCGGAGTGCAGTCCTTGCCTGTGGGCAGAGCTCAGAGCCTCCCGTGGGGAAATCTGGGATAAATTCACTTTGTCCTTCCAAGAAGGAACCACAAACACCAAAACCTCCGAGCAAAGCCCCACGAACAGGAAAGGGGAAAACATTCCCAGGAAGCTCCGTGCTCCAACCAGAGGAGAATCCCGTGGAGGAGGAGAGTCAGGCTGTGTCCCCTCACTCCCGGGATTTGTCACATCTGCCCTGGGGCTCCTCATCCCGGCAGGGCCCGGCTCTGCCCGCGTCAGGCGCTGCTCTGGAGGTGCCTGTCCAGGAACTGGGAGTAGCAGTGCAGCGAGCAGAAGTAGCAGAGCACGGGCGCGTCGGTGCCGCCCATGTTGTCCACCAGCACCACGGTGTGCGCCACGTGGTGCAGGTTCATGCTCACCGTGGTCTGGATGAAGCTGCTCAGGCAGGCGCTGCCGCAGCGACACGTCTTGGCCACCTCCAGATCCCTGCAGAGGTGGGACGGCAGGAGGTGGCAGCCGTAGGGGATTCTGTGGGGTGAGAGCAGGGAGGGTGAGCTCAGCACAGACTGATCTGGGCACCCGGAGGAAGTGACAGGACAGGGAGGTGCCATTCCCAGGGCACACCATGATGCCTCAAGTTCCAGCTCCTGTGTTTCCCAGATTCTGTACTGCCTTCCTATATAACTCTGAATTTCATAGAAAACCTTAGCCAGTTCTCCTCACAGCCCAGTCACACAAAACAATCCTTTTCCAGCCCCTTTTCCAGCCCCTTTTCCAGCCCCAGAACCAAGGGCACTGCTGCAGCTTCAGGCCCAGAAAGTGCAAACAGAGAATTGAGGAGAGCAATCCGGGAGGGTGGGACTGCATCCCCCGGAGCTGTCATTGCACAATGAACCCCAATGTGGAAATGGAGCAAAACTTACAAAAGAGAGAAAACTCCTGACCCTGGTCCATCTTGGGTGCAGCCCTGGCCAGGCTCCTGCACTGCCCAAGGTGTGTCCTTTGAAGGGCTTTTAATAAATCCCTACGTTATTCCTTTAACACTGCCTAGCTTCTGTTCCAGGGAGCCTCTCAGGGTTTCACAGACACGGAAAACCGGAGATTTGGGACTGGTTAGGGACAAAACGCCACTTCCCAAGGCAGTCCCTAAGGACATGAACTCCAGGAGACACCACAGCAGGGAGCTCCCAGCAACCCTTGACAGCCTGGGCCACAGACAGTTAGGGAATTAGCAAGATTAAGAGTAATGGGAATTAGAGAATTAAAGGAAGATTAAGAATAACGAGACAGCTGAGCACATTCCGTTCTTCTCTCACATTCCCTGCTTCCCCCTGGCCTGGCACAGCACTCACAAGTTACTCCTCCCTCTCTTACACCGAGGAGTAGCAGCATTAAAGCACAACTTGGAGAAAGCAGGAGATAAATGGAGCCTTTTGCAGCAGCACTGCCCTGCAGGCATCAAATTAAAAGTTCTCCTGCTCTGAAGCTCTCTCCATCCATCGTGTCAGCAATGACATCCAGAGTCGGGAACGGGAATTGCTCCTTTTGGAATTTACAGCAGAGCAGCGTGGAGTTTGGGGTACAAAAGAAAGGATTTCCCAGAGGAATTCTGCCGGGGCAGCTGAGTGTGGGTCTCAGCAGTGCCCAGCTGGCACTCCAAACCCAGCACAGATCCCACTGACTCACATCCTGCCTCCACCTACACATTCCCAAGTCTTTCCACACAGCTAAGACTCCTCTGAGGTTTTCTATTTTGTCACCACCTTAATTTCAGAACACCCTTTTTCCTGGGAAAAGCATAATCAAGAACTCTGGTGCTTTCCCAGAATGAAGACTGATTGCCAAACATTATTTTTATATCTTCTCCTTCTGTGTCGTCTCTTTCTCAAGGTTTTTACAGAAACCGAAATCTGACCAGTGCTGAGGGATGAAATCCTCCAGAAAAAAGCCTTAATGTTTGTATCAAACCCAGTGCAATTTATATAAAGTTGGGAAAGGAGACACGTGGAGTTTAATTATAAAACCAGCAAGGTCAGGAGTGGGTAACTGGGCCCAGAACATGTGGTGGCTGAGCCCCCTTCAGGGTGTGCCCGTGGATGCCTTTGGTGCAGATTTCTGCACAATTACCCCGGGTTTATGGGGCACTCCCCACCCTCAAGGCAGGAACGGGCACAGGATGCAGGTCAGGGGCACTTCCAGCCTCTCTCTCCCCTCTTTCTGTGCCAAATTTCTGTCTCTGTGCTCCCTTCCCACCCAGAGCAGGGTGGGAGCAGCAGCTGCTGCTGCCTGCAGGCTCCTGTACGTGAAGGATCAGGGGAGAAGTGATGAAGTGGTGTGGGGGAAGAGGAGGGAGCTGATAACAAACAGCAGCCTGGGAGGATGGCATTTACTTGGTGAAATCATATTTTTTAAATCACCTCAGAGCTGGGCTTCTGAATAAGCCAGAACACCCTCACTCCAACACCAAGGGAAATGAGGAGCTTAAGGAAAACCTACGGCAGGGGAAGCCTGCAGAAGTGGCTCAGGGTTGTAGAATTCATTCTCTTTCCCCAAAGTTGGCCAGAAATATTCTGTTCACCCCGTTCTGGTGAATGAAAACACTTCAATCTCTGTCTTTCCTTAAATGCATCCAAAGGCATCAATTCCCTGCCTTACCCTGGTGACCTGACAAGGGGAATTCAAAGGCATTTTAATCTTAGGAAGTTAACAGGTGAGAAAACAGGCACTGAGGGGAAAGGCAGGGGGCAGGTGAGGGAAGGTGTGAGGGAGCAGTGCCAGCCGTGCCCTCACCTGTGGTTGACGGTGGCCCTGGCAGCACACTCCAGCAGGGTGGACGGGATCTTCAGCTGGATGTTGGGAGCCAGCGGGTTGGGCTGCTCGAAGGGGTTCCCAAAGAGATCCAGGTTCTCCAGGGAGAGCTTCCTGAAGTCGGAGGGCAGGAAGGGCAGCTTGTTGCGCGCCGCCGACAGGCAGCGCAGGCGGCTCAGCTGCCCGATCCTGCAGGGCAGGCGCAGCAGGGCGTTGTCGTCCAGCCGCAGCTGCACCAGGGCCCGCAGCTGGCACAACTCCAGCGGCAGCGCCTGGATCTGGTTCTGGCTCAGGTCCAGCACCTGCAGGGATTTCTGCAGGCCCGAGCTGCACAGGGCCCCGCTGAAGGCCTCCAGGTGGTTGTCGTGCAGGTCGAGCTCCTGCAGGCACACCAGGTCCCCCAGCGTGGCCGGCAGCTGCTTGATGTGGTTGTGGCTCAGGTCCAGCTTGCGGAGCTTCCGCAGGCACAGCACGCGGCTGTCGATCCTGGCCAGTTTGCAGTACGAGGTCTGCAGGTGCTCCAGGGAGAAAGGGAAGCTCTTGGTGAGGGGATAATCCCTCCTGGAAGTGATGATCATTTTGGTTTTGGGTTTCTCCACGTCGGAGTTCTTTGCTGGGACCAGAGGTGAGAGGGGGAGAACGCCGGTGTCGTTGCCTTGGTGAGCCAGTCTCACGGCTGAAAGGAAAGTCTTTAGATTGATCACATTCGCCTGCAGGGGAACACAAGGCTGGAGTTAAAAGTTCATTATCCCGGTCATTAACGCTTTCTGAGCTGTGCTGTGTGTGTCACTCAGCAGGGAAATGGGATGGGAGAAGGAAGAGCTCTGCCCTGAATAATGGGAGTCAAACCCTGCAGCAGCCAGGGAAGGAACAAAGCACAGCTGGAAATGAAGTACAGGAAAAAAACCAAACCCTGGTGCACTGGGAGCTCCCTAAAATCCACCAGGATAAAGAACAAACACAAATGGGGAAATCACAGGTCTAAAACCTGAGGCAGTAATTCCTGGAAGTTTCTAGGAAGGGAGAGGATGGAAGCTGGGGTTGAATTCAGCAACAGAAAGGTGGAAGCTAAGTGGGTGCTTGTGGCCACACGCAGCTCTGGCTGTGCCAGCAGCAGACAAGAGGCAAATTCTTTGCAAACAAAGACCAAATAATGCTTGAGGTGGGATACAATATTTTAGCAGTAAATCCCAGGATGGTTTGGGTTGGAAGGGATCCTAAATCCCATCCCTTCAACCCCCTGCCATGGCAGGGACACCTCCCACTGTCCCAGGCTGCTCCAAGCCCTATCCAGCCTGGCCTTGGGCACTTCCAGGGATCCAGGGGCAGCCAGAGCCTCTCTGGGAATTCCATTCCAGGGCCTCACCACCCTCACAGGGAAGGATTCCTTCCCAAATCCCACCTACTGCTGCCCTCTGGCATTGAAGGCTCCCACTGACTCTCAATATCAGAGTATCAAGAGATCTGTGTTTTAAATAAAGATCCAGAAAGCTCTGCTGCATCTGTTGCACTAATTTAATTCACTTTTATGAACACTTGTGACCAAGTATCTCTCTTGTAGATTTTCCAGCAGGTCTCTGCTCGAGCTGATGTGCGGCTGACAGGCACTGAGCTAAAAAATGAATTCTAAAATAAAACCCACATTGTAGCCATAGAAGGAAAAGGAAAGAACAAACTTGGGGTTCTGAGAGCCCAGAAGTTGTCCTGTGTCCCCAGCTGTCACCCGCCCAGTGACACATTTTGCACCTCAGAGACAATTTTGCTCCTAAATGTGTTCATTTAGACCAAATTCAAGAGGGTTTGGGACTAGAGCATATAATGTGCTACAAGCACCCAGCACAAGAAAACAAAGATACTGGAGATAATCCTGGAGGGAAACGTGAGACAAAAATAAAGACATTAAAGGTCAAACTGAGTTGACTGCATCTCTAAACTAGAATTATCCTTTTCCTTAAGCATTCCAAGCACAGCTCCTGCTGTGACACCTTCCAGAGGTGGGGAAGATGCACAGCCTTTGTATCCAAGGTTATCCAGAGAAGCTCTGGCTGTCCCTGGATCCCTGGAAATGTCCCAGGCGAGGCTGGATGAAACTTGGAGCACCCTGGGACAGTGGAAGGGGTGGATGGGATGGGATTTAAGGTCCCTTCTATCCCAAACCATCCTGGGGTTCTAAGACCACCAACCCTCATTGTCTCAGCCAGTCTAATACACACATTTAGCTACAGAATTCCCCCTAATTCCAGGCAGATCTGTGGCATTTCCAAGATAACTAAAACAGGAATTAAGTCCAAAAAGCCCTCCAGATCTGTAAGGACCGAGTGAAATCAGTATTGTACCCCAGAATGAAGCTCCAGCAGGGTTTCTTTGCTCTCAAGCACAAAGCACAATTCCCTCCCTAAAGGCCATGCAGGATCCCCAAACCTCTCGCTGAGAAGCCCTGAACGTGCTCAGGAAAACACTCACACATCTTAGGGAAAAGAAAAAAAGGCCAATAATTATTTGGAAGAGCTCAGGATGCAATTTCCTGCCACAAGCCCGAGGTCTCAGCCACAGGGACGATGTTGGGAAAGGAGCCTGGAGGGTGCTGAGGCCTCCCAGTGCCAGAGGAAATCGGAGCTGAGGCGGCTCCAGAGGCAGGCTCGGACCTGCTGGAGGGAATAAACCCCAGCAAGAGCCAGAATTTGGGATTTCTGCTCCAGGGGTGGACGCTCTGCACCGATGTGTCCCAGCTCCAGTCCTGACCTGGCTGAGAGCAGCAAATCCAGAGCACAAGCAGGGAGATCAATATCCCACTTCCACTATTTGGAAATCCCTTTTCCACAAAGGTTTTGTTCATCTTTGAGAGTTAAGAAGCTTTTTTGTAATGAAGTACTAAAAATATGGCAGAAAACTAAGGAAAAGTGATGAAACATCTTAAATTTGGGTTCTGGATTTGGAGAGCTTAAGAGGAACCTGTAATATTTTGAGATAAAGTTTCTGATTTCTCACTCTTCAGCAGAAAAATTCAAAATAAAGCAAGCAGAATTTATTCTGAATCTAATACAAAAGCCCTAATTTTTTCCAAAATACAGAGCACATTGGCTTCTGGCAGGAAAAAATAGCTGGGTTTGGCATCCTCCCTTCCTATTTAACCTTTTAACAGATTCATAAAATTCAGGCTGCTTTCCTCAGATTCAGATAACAGAAAGGAAAAAGGATTTTCTAGACCAGCAATCAACATTATTTGCTTTTATTTACACAGTCCGACTCTGAAGTTTTAGATAAGAACTCAGAAGTTTTAGCAAATCTGTCCCAGTTTTCTCTCCTATGGGGCTACAAAAGATTCCTGCGACAGGCACAGGACATGAGAATTTAGTGATAATATAGGATATTTTTGTTTTTGTGACGTTAGTGCTGTTAAAAACACTTTACAAATCCTCCAGGAACTGTGAATAAATACAGTGGTATCTGCAATAAGGCGAGATGGTGCCTGCACCCTGCTCTGTGTGCTTTGAAAGCCACGGTGAGCACACCGATGTTTCTGTCCACAAAAACAAGAGGATTCCTTTTTTTTTCTACGAGAAAGACTGTAAGGAACAACAATTTCATAGAATTTAAGGCCAAAGATCAACATTGCATCAGAGGATTGAAAAAAGCTTTTTCTAAAGAAGCTGTGAAGCAAAAAATGAAAATGAACTTCTGAAGCAGAAGAGGAGGAAGAACACAGCCCAGAAAAAAAGGAATGGCTTCCCACTTCCAGAGGGCAGGGATGGATGGGATATTGGGATGGAATTCCTGGCTGGGAGGGTGAGAAGACCCTGGAATAGAATTCCCAGAGCAGCTGTGGCTGCCCCTGGATCCCTGGCAGTGCCCAAGGCCAGGCTGGACAGGGCTTGCAGCAGCCTGGGAGGGTGGGAGATGTCCCTGCCATGGCAGGGGGTGCAATGCGATGGGATTTAAGATCCCTTCCAACCCAAACATTCTGAAATTCTGACGACCCTCCCCCCTTGCCGCGGCGGGTCAGAGCCTGCAGAGCCGCGGCTCTGTGGCCGGTGCCGGTGCCGGTCCCACCTTGCTGAGGCACAGATCCACCGCGGGCTCCCGCAGCCGCACCGTGGCCTTTCCCTCCTCCACGAAGCGAGTGAAGAGCCGCTCCACGTTCTGCTGCACCTGCGGGCACAGCGGGCTCAGCGGCCGCCCCGGGGCGCCCCCGCCCGGCCCGCCCCCGCCGCCGTCCCCACCTTGTACCGAGCCCCGCCGCGGTCCCGCGCCGTGCACACCATGAGGTAAATCCCGGCCCCGGCAGCGCCGGGCGGCCGCCCGAGCGACACCAGCGCCCGCGCCGCCCGGCCGCGGCCCCGCAGCCCGCAGGTGGGCAGGAGCCGGCTGAGCACCTCCACCTCGCACTGCAGCCGCATCCCGCTCCCGCTCCCGCTCCCGCTCCCGCTCCCGCTCCCGGTCCCGATCCCGGCCCCGGCCCCGGCCCGCGCACGGCGGGCGGCGCCGCCGGGGGCCTCCCTGGCCGTGCGCGCACAGGCGCCCGCCGCGCTGCCTGCCCACAGCGCTGCCTGCCCGCCGCGGTGCCGGCCCGCCCGCCCGCCCGCCGCCCGGGGAGGGCGCGGGGCCGTCCGGGGAGCGGGACCGCGCGGCGGGAAGGGAGCGCGGCGGCTCCGGCGGCTCCGGCGGCTCCGGCGGCTCCGGCGGCTCCGGCGGCTCCGGCGGCTCCGGCGGCTCCGGCGGCTCCGGCGGCTCCCGCGGGCAGCCCGGGCGCGGGGCCTCAGCGCAGCGCCCTCCGCGCGGGCCGGGCCGCTGGCACCTCCTGCTGGAGGCGCGGGGGAAAGGGAGGGAGAGGCGGCGGGAGCGACGGGTGTGAGGGGACACGGGGTGTGAGGGGACACGGGAGTGTGAGGGAACACGGGGTGAGAGGAGACACGGGGTGAGAGGGGACACGGGAATGAGGGGACAATGGAACTGTGAGGGGACACGGGGTGAGAGGGGACACGGGAATGAGGGGACAATGGAACTGTGAGGGGACACAGGGTGTGAGGGGACACGGGGTGTGAGGGGACACGGGGTGAGAGGGGACACGGGAATGAGGGGACAATGGAACTGTGAGGGGACACGGGAGTGTGAGGGGACACGGGGTGTGAGGGGACACGGAACTGTGAGGGGACACAGGGTGTGAGGGGACACGGGGTGAGAGGGGACACGGGAATGAGGGGACACGGGGAGTTGAAAGACACAGAGGAGCTGAGGGTGTTGCCGAATCTTAAGGACTCTAAACATAAATGACGAGTCGGGGTTAGAAAGGAGACATTGTTTATTCTGCGCAGCGTGCAAAGTGGAAATTGTCCACAAATCAAGCATGCCAGCGAATAAAAGGCAAAATCATGTATACAGTAAAGTTTACATAAATCCACCCATCTAATCCCCAGTTCCTGCCTACCTACGGTCATGGCCAAGCATGGCATAAAATGTAAAGTTTTCCATAAACAACAAATAAGGCATAACACACCTGGTGCCATCTGTTGGTGTTGAAAAAAGGGGTTAGAGGGGAGAATGGTGCCAGCAGCGACAGGGAACAAAGGAAGGACGGAGAATTCTGCGTAAGGACATCGAGGGGACAGCAGGTGTGAGGGAGGGGACGTGGAAGAGTTGAAGGGATGGTGGGTGTGAGGGGACACGGGGAGCTGAGGGGACACAGAGAGCTGAGGGGACACGGAGAGCTGAGGGGACACCGAGGAGCTGAGGGGAGAGGGGAGCTGAGGGGAGAGGGGAGCTGAGGGGACAGGAGAGCTGAGGGGACAGAGGAGCTGAGGGGAGAGGGGAGCTGAGGGGACAGAGGAGCTGAGGGGAGAGGGGAGCTGAGGGGACACGGGGAGCTGAGGGGACACGGGGAGCTGAGGGGACACGGGGAGCTGAGGGGACACGGGGAGCTGAGGGGAGAGGGGAGCTGAGGGGAGAGGGGAGCTGAGGGGAGAGGGGAGCTGAGGGGACAGGAGAGCTGAGGGGAGAGGGGAGCTGAGGGGAGAGGGGAGCTGAGGGGACAGGAGAGCTGAGGGGACAGGAGAGCTGAGGGGAGAGGGGAGCTGAGGGGAGAGGAGAGCTGAGGGGACACGGGGAGCTGAGGGGACACGGGGAGCTGAGGGGACACGGGGAGCTGAGGGGACACGGGGAGCTGAGGGGACACGGGGAGCTGAGGGGAGAGGGGAGCTGAGGAGACAGAGGAGCTGAGAGGACAGAGGAGCTGAGAGGACAGAGGAGCTGAGGGGACACGGGGAGCTGAGGGGACACGGGGAGCTGAGGGCAGCTGGTTGTGAAAACAGCAGCTCAGGCTTCATAAGCGACAAGGAGGGCACAGTGAGGACTTGGTGTTGGTGCAGCTTTTCCCGCCCTGAGGCGGCTTTCACCACATGAACTGCTATTGGGAAGAAAAAAAAATCGGGGACCGCTTTGATCAGCGTGTGCCCACATTTCTTATTTGAGGGCAGGTTAGTGTTTGAGTTGGGGTTGTGCGTGTGTTTTGTGTGTGTTGTGTCAGTAGGAGGCGATGTTTGCGTGTGTTTTGTGTGTGTTGTGTCAGTAGGAGGCGGTGTGTTTTGTGTGTGCGGGTTGGTGTGAGAAGGTGTTTGGGGGGGTGTTTGGGGTTGTTTTTGGCAAAAGGGGAGCCCGCGTGTCTCTGTGTTGCCCAGGCTACGCTGGCGTGGCTATTCACAGGCGCGATCCCGCTACTGACCGCCACGGGAGCTTTGACCTGCTCCGTCTCCGACCTGGGCCGGTTCACCCCTCCTTAGTCAACCTGGTGTCCCGCAGCTCCCCGCGGGTCACCATATTGATGGCGGCCTTAGCTTGGACGCCCGCTCGGCACAGCGCACGGCAGCCCAGAACTCCTGGGCTCAAGCGATCCGTCGGGCTCAGCCTCCCCGGCAGCTGGGACTACAGGCGCGCGCCACCGCGCCCGGCGCTCGCAGCCCGCTCCGCCGGCAATACGAGCTTCTGCAGCCGTGACGTCACGGGGCGGGCGGAGCGGCACCGCCCCGCTGCACCGCCCCGCTGCGTGACGTCACGAATGGGCGGGGAGAGAGGCCCCGCCCACCGGTCCGGCGGCGGTGACGTCTGAGGGCGGGAAGCGCGCGCCGCGCGGTGCACGCCGGGAGGCGCCGTGAGGGGTATAAGGGCGGGCGGCCGGCGCCATCTTTCTCTCGGCACCGCGCAGCCATGGGCCACCAGCAGCTCTACTGGAGCCACCCCAGGAAGTTCGGGCAGGGCTCTCGCTCTTGGTCAGTGCTGCTGCTTGCGCTCCCCGGGTCGTGGTTGCTGTCTCACCCCTTCCTCTCACACTCTCACCCTCCTCCCTGGCGCCGTTCCCCGCCCTCACCCGCCTCTCTCTGTTCCCCTCACAGCCGCGTGTGCTCCAACCGCCACGGCCTCATCCGCAAATACGGGCTCAACATGTGCCGGCAGTGCTTCCGCCAGTACGCCAAGGACATCGGATTCATCAAGGTGGGCCCCGAGGCAGCGGGAGGGGCCTCGGGGGTGCCGGTTCCCGCTGACCCCTCTCGTCTCTCTCGCTCTCTTGCAGCTGGACTGAGCGCTGGGAGGATGAGGCGACAGCCGGGAGCACCCGGGTCGTCCCAGGGCCTCCGTGACACATCTGCAGCGTCTCGGCTCAGCCTAACTTAATAAATGGTCTCCTAACCCCGCTGATCTGTGCGTGTTTGCTCTCTGTGCGGGTTTTCTGTGCAGCGCTGCTCCCGCAGTGTGGGGCTGCTCTGCTCCAAACCCACCAGCCTGGCCCTGGACACTTCAGGGATCCGGGGCAGCCACAGCTGCTCTGAAGGGAGGGAGGTAAAGGCATTTAAATGTCTCAGAACTCTGGAATGAGCTTTCCCAAGTGCTCTAGAGGGGATTGCGAGTGCGTGGGTGCTCCTCTGCTATTCGGTGCCGTTGCTGTGAGGGGACGGAGCAGGTAAATTCTGTGCTTGCTCCTGGGATGCCAAAAGCTGCTCCCTCCCAGCTCAGTGGGAATCCCAGAGCCTGCATTTTACCCTCCTGGTTATTAAATCAATAAAGTGAGGTGAGGAGGGGAGCAAACCCAGGTGTGCCCATAGCAAAAAGCTGCAGGGCTGTGGGATTGTCAGCAAATGTGGAATGGGTTTGGTTGGAAGGGGCCTTACAGCCTGTCCAATTCCAGTCACTGTGCACTGGGTGGTGGGGAAGCAGCTCCTTCCACCTTCTCCTACTAAATCCATCCTCATGTGGCACAGGGATGAGGGTTTGGCATCACCTGGGAGCCCTGGGAAGGGCTGGCTTTCCTCACAGGGAGGGGTTGGGCCTCTCATTTTGAGAGAGAAATAGTTAAATGCTGGCTCTTAACAAAAAACTCTGCAGTGTGAGGGTTCTACACTGAAAAATAAAAATGCTCGGTTGCTCTCATGTGGATTTGGGCTTTCTCCCGCAGTTTTTGTTGCTGTATGCAGGGATGGGAATCCTGGGGGATGTGCTGGTTTGGCTTCAATGTGGCTCTGAAAAAACAGAAAACCCTCGTTGCCTTTTTAACCAAAATACTGAATTTCTAGTGGGGGTTTAACTGAGGTAAAAATTCAGAGAAACACAAAATGGGTGAGGATGCACAACTCTGCAGTTCCTGCTGTGTCCAGCTGCCCTCCTGCCGCCTCTCAGAGGTGTTTGAGGCACTTCCCAGTGGGAAATCCATGTTTTTCCCAACATGTTGGACACAGGACGATGCTCCTATGCTGGTACCACTGAGAGCCTTGGAAATAACAGCAGGATTGGAATTATTTTGGATCCTCAGAGCTGCAAGAGCTGTCCAAGCCAGGCAGGGAGTTGTGGATATTTGTCCCTCTTTGCTGAGCAAAGCTCCCTCCTGGTGGTGAAAGGGATTTGGGATGACTTTCCCTGTGCTGCCTGGAGGATCTGGGCCCCAAATCTCTGCCAGAACATTCTTTTCCTCATAATGGAAAACAAAAATAAAACATAGCTGGAGATGGTAATTACAAAGCAAATCCCTGTTGAAACCAAAGCTAAAATATGTTTTTAAATTACCTTGAAAACATTCAAATACCTCCGTTGGCACCTAATTTTGTAAAATTACAAAGTTACAATTGCCTTTTCCCTCTCCTGTTGCTCCCATCTTTCGAGCCTGGGGATAAAGTGGTGTAGGACAAGCTGTAATTCCTTTTTACCTCACTGCTGCCTTAACCAGGTATTTATTGCCCAATATACAACGAGGATGAGGTGCCAAAACCTTGAATTTCCTGAGCTCTGTGTGAAAATTGCATTTTGTTCCTGGTGGCTCCAGTCTCTGGAGGTTCATGGATGTGAAGCTGGAACTTATTTGGATGCAAAGTGATTTATAAAGAGCTGCTGATTCCCCTAAAGAACAGGTGAAATCAAAATCCACTTCAAGGACTTTGCATTAATAATAGACAACTAATAAATGTTTTCCTTTAGGGAAATAAAACGTCCTGCTCGGAGCCAAGGAAAAGATGGTGATGCCTTGGCTTTGGGAGAGAGGAGCTTCCAGCTGCTGGAATTGAGTTTACAGGGGATTTGCACTACTGGAACCCCACTAAATTGCATTGGATTATGCACCAGATAAAATCTCTGCTTGTCACAGGCTCCGGGAGCAATTTCAAAAGCTTTGGGGAAAAATTTTCAAAAGCTTTGGGGAAATCTTTGGCTCTCAGCTCATCCCGAGGCTGGGGAAGGAAGCTGGGCTGGGAGAGCAGCCCCATTCCTGCCGGGAATCCCTGTGCCTCTGCTGCCCCTCCTGTGCTCGTGGGGCCGGGCTGGGGGAGTCCCTCGGGCTCTTTTCCTTCTCCCAGGTGAGTTCCAGGTGGATCCCAATCCCCTGGATCAGGAATTCCCCAGCTGGGATAAGCTTTCAGCTTGGTACTCCCACATTCCCAAATTTCTGCAGGGCCAAGCTCCACCTGGGGTGGTTTGGAGGCTGCTTGGGGGGACACTGATTTTAGGGGTGTGCAGCAATTCCAGAGGCGAGCTGAGGGAAAGGGACAAACCCAAAGTTGGAAAGGAAGGAAACTTCCAGAGGGTGGGAGCAGAGCCAGGCAGCCTGAGAGGATGCAGGGAATTTATCCAAGCACACAGGAACTGGGAAGGACAAAGCCCTGAGAGAATTAAGGGTGGCCAGTGCCATCAAGGGTGGCAAAACCGCTTATAAAGTACCTTGGTGATAAAGAAGGAAGAGCAGGGAAAATGTGGCTCCTCTCCTGAAGGGAACAGGAGAGCGAGGGCTGGAGCCAGGCTGGGAGAGCTGCGAATGTTCCCCTGGAGAGGAGAAGGCTCCAGGGAGAGCTCAGAGCCCCTGGCAGGGCCTGAAGGGGCTCCAGGAGAGCTGGAGAGGGACTGGGGACAAGGGCTGGAGGGACAGGACACAGGGAATGGCTCCCAGTGCCAGGGGAGCGCGGCATTCCCGCTCCAGGAGCAGCCGTTGGATGGCACCATCAGCCTGCAATTCCTCCTGCTCGCTGTGTCCATCAATCCCAGCTTCCCTCCCTAAGCTGGAGCATGCAGGAATTTGTCCTGCGGATTCCCTGCCCTTGCTTTCGTTTGGAAAATCCCAATATTTTGTATCCTTGCTGCTGGACAGCAGGACTGGGGCAGAGCTGAGCTCTCCTTGCTCCCACTTGAGTCTGTGTGACACTGGAAGCAAAATTACTTCCCCCTTTTTCCCCCCTTTTCCCCCCTTTTCCCCCCTTTTTCCCCCTTTTTCCCCCTTTTTCCCCCTTTTTCCCCCTTTTTCCCCCTTTTTCCCCCTTTTTCCCCCTTTTTCCCCCTTTTCCCCCCTTTTCCCCCCTTTTCCCCCCTTTCCCCCCCTTTCCCCCCCTTTCCCCCCCTTTCCCCCCCTTTCCCCCCCTTTTCCCCCCTTTTCCCCCCTTTTCCCCCCTTTTCCCCCCTTTTCCCCCCTTTTCCCCCCTTTTCCCCCCTTTTCCCCCCTTTTCCCCCCTTTTCCCCCCTTTTCCCCCCTTTTCCCCCCTTTTCCCCCCTTTTCCCCCCTTTTCCCCCCTTTTCCCCCCTTTTCCCCCCTTTTCCTTTTTTCCCACCCAGACCAGGCAGGTGCTCTTCATCCCTGATTTCCTCCTGCTTCTTCCCCAGCCCATGCTGAGCTCTCCTCATCCTCACTGGGACCACGAATATTCCTGCCTGAATTTATGGCTTTTATCCATAAATTCATTTTAGAAGACTCAAACTCAGTCAGTGACATTTGGGTGTCACTTCCTGGGGCCAAAAGCTGCCCTGAGCTCGAGGGAAGCATCGCTCCTGCATCCAGCACCAGAGATTTGGGTGAATCCCATGGATCTGGGTGATTCCCATGGATTCCTCCCTGCTGATTTCCAGCACCAGGCTGGAACTGCCGTGATGCTCACATATCCCGAACTCCTGCTTTGGAATTTGATTTATTCCTTTAGTGCTTTGCTGAACTTTCCCCATCCCAGGGCTGGGATAAGCCCCTGAGCACAGGGTGTGGCACCTGCTGAGCAGGAGAATTTTTCAGGAAAAACTTCTCCATGGAAAGGATGGTCAGACCGTGGAATTGGCTGCCCTGGGA
This sequence comes from Prinia subflava, assembly GCF_021018805.1. NCBI lineage: Eukaryota > Metazoa > Chordata > Aves > Passeriformes > Cisticolidae > Prinia > Prinia subflava. The sequence continues at coordinate 61,952,541 of NC_086251.1, forward strand.
AGTTTGGAATCCCCGTCCCTGGAGATGCCCAAGGAATTCCTGGCTGTGGCACTCAGAGCTCTGAACTGGGGACAGGGTGGGGATGGGGCACAGCTGGGACTCACTGATCCCAAAGATTTTTTTTCCAATTCGATGATTCCATGATTCTGCTCCAACATCCATGAAAATCCAGGCAGATGGATCAGGCTATTGGAGAGCAGAAGTGCTTCTAAATAAAACATTCCCAAGGGCTGGGAGGAGGCACCAGTGGCTCCAATTCACGCCTCTTGTTGGGAGTGTGTTCCTTGCAGACAATGTTTATTTATGGCACGGAAAAATCTATTTCCATCCAATCATTTCCATAACTGAATATTTATGCCAACAGCCACTGAATGCTCCTTGAAAGTATTTATTCAGTTATAAATGTTGGCTTGTTCAGTGGGAAAACTGCTTTAAACAAACTTAAAAATCAAATTGGTGTCTTCCCTGCTGGCAGGATTTCCGTGGTTTTCCAGGCATCAGCAATGGGCAATGTTGGAATTATCACTGCAGCTTGAAGAGCCACTGTGTATTTATACCTTTAATCTCAGAGAGAGTTGGTTTAGATGGGAGATTGGGATGGAATTCCTGGCTGGGAGGGTGGGGAGGAGTTGGGCTGTGGCTGCCCCTGGATCCCTGGCAGGGGCCAACACCAGGTTGGAGCAGCCTGGGACAGTGGGAGGTGTCCCTGCCATGGCAGGGCTGGGATTTAAGGTTCCTTCCATCCCAAACCATTCTGGGATGAACAGAAACCTGAAACACCGAGGAAATTACGTTTCCTTTCACCCTTTTGATATTTTATTCCCTTTTCTGGCACTCAAGGAACAGATTTGGACCCTCCCATGTGGAGATTTCTGCCCTAAAAGGGAGTCCCCCCTCCTTTTGGGGGCACTGCAGATCCCAAAGCCCCACAGAGCACCTGCAGTGGGGCCAAACTGGGATTCTCCCTTTCCCCAACACCCAGCCTGGGTTGTACTGTGAGGTCCAAACCCCAAATCTGTTCCTTGAGTGCCAGAAAAGGGAATAAAAGACCAAAAACGTGAAAGGAACCGTAATTTCCTCGGTGTTTTTCTCCCCCGGGGCTGAGTGGATGGGCTGGGATTGGGATGGGAGGGGCTCTGGGCATCCAGAAGGGATAAAAGGGGTGGTTTGGGGCTCTGAAATGGGATTTTGAGGGCCTGAAGTGGCTGGTGATTAAAGCTGAGAGAACTTTTTCCACATAAATAGGTGAGCACATGTCCAGCTGTGGGCTTTTCCTGCCAGGCACATTCCAAGGATGGGCAAAATCTCAGGAAATGAATCCTGGGTGACTGTTTGCTCCCAGCCTGGATAGAGCTGTCCAAAGAGTCCTGCCCTCCCTAGGTGACTTGAATCCCTTTAAAATAAATCCAAATTCCAGGCTTTTTTTTGGCTTTGATGAGTGGATTTTCCTCTCTGCAGAGGCAGAGCAAACGCAGTAAATGAAAGCCCGTGGCAGTGGGAGCTGGATGGCAGCAACTGGAAAGGTCTTGGAGCGTCTGGAGGGAAGGGAATGGATTGATTTATGATTTTAACAAGCCTGGCTGGGCAGGGAGTCGTGCCTAGATGCTCTGAAAGGCAGGAGGAGATATTAATCAAAATTAAGGCTGCTCTAAGCTGCTCTCCGAGCCACTGGGCTGGGTCCTGCCTAATTGATTCCAGGCCTAAAGCAGGGACGGGGAAAGGGCAGCCTGGGATGAGGGCTGGGGATCAGTGCCGGGTGGGGAGGCAGAGCCTTGGAACAAGGGGAGTAATGAGGAATAATTGGGATCACTGGGGGGGCTGGGCCCCCGTCCCCTCGGATCAGGCGTGGGATGATGGATGGAGCAGGGACCAGGAGCAGCAGTGACATTTCCAGAGCTGCAGCTGAAATCACGCCCTGCCAAAGGTCGGCTGGGCTGGGATTGGGAACCCCAGCGCTGGAAAATGAAGTTTTGGGGCACAGGTTTGGCGTTTCAGCCTGGCTGGAGCTGGAAAAGCCATGCTGCCCCACCGAGCTGCTGCCTCGCCTGCTTCCTGCGGGACGAGGGAAAACTGAAATGCAGAGAGAAAAGCAGAAAGGAGCTCGTTCCACAAGGAGGGGAATCAGGATTTAAACCCTTCCATGACAGGGATGTGGGCTGGGGTCACCCAGACACTCCTGGAGCAGCTGGAGAGGGATGGAGGCGAGGGCTCTTGGGGAAAACTCCTTTAAAAGGCCGTGCAGGGGGTGCTGATGGGGCTCCCCCCAGCTGGGTGGGGTTACACGACAGGTTTGTTGGAAAAGACTCCAAGGTCATCAAGTCCAAGCTGGGACCGATGCCCACCTTGGTCTTCAGGACACGGGGGAGCTCTGGGTGTCCCCTGAGGTCTGGGAGGGTGACACAGAGCGGGGATGCCAAACCCCCCTGCCACGGCCTGGGCTCCTCATGCACGGCTCCATTTTCTCATGGAATCCGTGTTTTACATACGGAGAATGTGAGGAGGGGCTGAGAGAGCTGGGAAGGGGCTGGAGAATCCCTGAGGGAGCTGGGAAGGGGCTGGAGAATCCCTGAGGGAGCTGGGAAGGGGCTGGAGAATCCCTGAGGGAGCTGGGAAGGGGCTGGAGAATTCCTGAGGGAGCTGGGAAGGGGCTGGAGAATCGCTGAGGGAGCTGGGAAGGGGCTGGAGAATTCCTGAGGGAGCTGGGAAGGGGCTGGAGAATTCCTGAGGGAGCTGGGAAGGGGCTGAGCCTGGAGCAAAGGAGGCTCAGGGGGACCCTGTGGCTCTGCACAGTCCCTGCCAGGAGGGGACAGCCGGGGGGGTCGGGCTCTGCTCCAGGAACAGGGACAGGAGGAGAGGGAACGGCCTCAGGCTGGGCCAGGGTAGGCTTTAATTGGATATCAGGGAAAATTCCTTCATGGAAAGGGTGGTCAGGCATTGGAACAAGTGTGACCTAACTGTGGCCTTCCAGTACCTGGAAGATCCAAGAGGAAAGATGGGAAAGACTTTTCACAAGGCCTGGAGTGCCAGGACAAGCAGGAATGGAATCAAAACTGACAGGGAGAGTTTAGATGGGAGATTGGCAAGGAATTCCTGTCTGGGCAGGTGAGAAGACCCTGGAATAGAATTCCCAGAGCAGCTGTGGCCTGCCCCTGGATCCCTGGCAGTGCCCAAGGCCAGGTTGGACACTGGAGCAGCCTGGGACAGTGGGAGGTGTCCCTGCCATGGCAGGGGTGGCACTGGGTGGGATTTAATGTCCCTTCCACCCCAATCCATTCTGGAATTCTGAGATCACCACCAGACTCGCTGCTTTGCACCCACTGAGCCCCTGCAGCTCCTTTCCCAGCTTCCCTGTTTCTTTGGGATGGTTTCATTCCCACCCCAGCGGAGGTGGAGCCCTCTGTTCATCCCTTCTCCCTCTTCAGGCCCCGAGTCCATAAACCTGAACAGCTTTGGTGGCTCCTCCCGGGCCTGGGGCTGCCTCCCCTCTGGAAAACCGCGATCCCTGTGGGAATTCCCAGCTCATCCAGGGCTGGGCAGCACCATCAAAGCTTTATGGGCTGTTTGCTCAGGGTGAAGCTCTGGCAGGGCAGCAGAAATACAGGCTGGGAGCAGAGCTCGTTTGAAAGCAGGCATAACTCCTCGGAGCACAGGCACAAGAGGGAGATAAGGAATAATTTAGGAGCAGAGAGCACCTCGGGATCAGCCTGGGAGAGGCACAGCCTGGATGCCACCACTGCTGCATTCCCTTCCACCTGCTCAGGACCATAGATTTTTATTTTATATTTTATTTTATTTTATTTTATTTTGTTTTATTTTATTTTATTTTATTTTATTTTATTTTATTTTATTTTATATTTTATTTTATTTTATTTTATTTTTTTTTTTCCATTTCATTTTGCTTTTTTATTTTTTCTATTATTTTATTTTATTCCACCTTTATTTTTATTTTATTTTATCTTATTATTTTATTACATTTTTAAAATTTTATTTTAGAATTTTATTCCATTTTACTTTATTTTATTTTATCTTATTTAATTTTATTTTACTTCATTTTGCTCCATTTTAACGTCTATTTTATGTTATGTTATGATATTTTACATTATTCATTTTATGTACTTTTATTTTACATTTTATTTTAATTTTTAAACTTAATTTTGTTTCATTTTTAAAATATTATTTTATTTTACTATTTTACTACATTTTAAAATTTTATTTTAAATTTTATTCCATTTTTTACTTATTTAATTAAATGTAATTTAGTTTAATTTTAATTTATTTAATTTTATTTTTATTTTAAATTTTTATTTTATTTTAATTTTTATTCGTAATTTTTTATTTTAATTTTTAATTTTAATTTTTAAATTTTATTATTTAATTTAATTTAATTAATTTTAAAATTTTTTAACTTTTAATATTTTTATTTTTATTTTTATTTTTAATTTTTAACTTTTTTATTTTTTAAT